>NC_133127.1:181414420-181714420 GCF_048418815.1 Hemitrygon akajei
CATTGGGAAGAAAGCTTTCATGTGCAGCAGTTACATCAGGAGTTTTGAGTAATTTTGAGCCTTCCCACCATCCTGAAAAATTGTACAAAACAAATTTCAGTTTAAAATTTAAGCTTTGGCATTGGATTGGCTGAATTGATCTGAGTTGGAGCATTGAAGTCAGCCCAAAGTAGCAGAAACTCTACATGAATGGCTACCGTTTTAATTAAAAAGAAGTTTTTTTAGTGGTCCCAAAGTTGAAATGAAGGTCCCTCTTGCTTGTAAAATTCAGCTCCCATCACAAAATGTCAAAAAAGTTACAAGCCACTCTCCTTTTGAGGAATTGGGGCCGTTCTGAACATTCCCAGTGTTGTGTTGGTATTGGTTTATTATTGTTACATGTACAAAGACACACTGAAAAGCTTGTCTTGCAGACTGTTTATACAAATCAACTCATTACACAGTCCACCCAGAATATGTTAAAACAATAACAAGACAGAACAAAGAGTAAAAGCTACTGGAAATGCGCAGAGCAGGAAAACAATAAAGTGCAAGGTCATAGAGAAATATTGTGAGACCAGAATCAGAATAAATATTACTGCCATACGTCATGAAATTTGATACCTTGCAGCAGCAGTACATTGCAATATAATAAAAAATATAAATTATAATTAAAAATATATAAAAATTAATGAAACAAGTAATGCAAAAAGAGAACAAATAAAGGGGAAAAAGTGACGTAGTATAAATGGATTCAATGTCCATTCAAAAATCTGATGGCGGGGGGAAAACGTTGAGTTTGCATCTTCAGGCTCCTGTACCTCATCCCTGATGGTAGCAATGAGAAGAGGGCATGTCTTTGGTGATTGGAGCCCTTAGTGATAGATGCCGCCTGTTTTGAGGCGTCTTCAATGCTGGGGAGGCTCGTCCCCACGATGCAGCTGGCTGAGTTTATAATGTACTGCAGCTTTTTCCGATCCTCTGCTGTCACCCCTCCATACCAAACAGTGATGCAAGCAATTAGAATGCTCTCCACAGTACATCTGTAGAAATTTGCGAGTGTTTGCTGATGTACCAAGTCTCTTCAAACTCCTGATGAAATATAGCCACTGTTGTGCCTTCTTTGTAACTGCATCAATATGCTGGGCTCAGGATAAATCTTCAGAGATGTTGACACCCAAGAACTTGAAACTGCTCACCCCTTCCACTGCTGATCCCTCAATGAAGACTGGTGTGTTCCCTTGACTTCCCTTCCTGAAGTACATAATCAATTCCTTGATCTTACTGATGTTAAGTGCAAGGTTGTTATTGGGACACTGCTCAACCAGCTGATCTATCTCACTCCTGTATGTCTTCCTGTCACCATCTGAAATGCCAAGAGTCTATCTTATCATACAAGAGGTCCTATCCAAGTCTGATATCAGTGGGATAGAAGTTGTCTTTGAGCCTGGTGGTACATGTTTTTCAGGCTTTTGTATCTTGTGCCCAACAGGAGAGTGGAGAAGAGTGAATGTCCAGAGTAGGTACGGCCTTTGACTAAGGGGAATAGATTATAAAAACAAGGAGATGATGCTGAAGCTTTCTAAGACACTAGTCAAGCCTCACTTGGTGTATTGTCAACAGCTTTGGACCCCTTACTTCAGAAAGGATGTATGGTCATCAGAGAGAGTCCAGAGGAGGTTCATAAGGATGATTCCAGGAATGAAGGGGTTAACATATGAGGAACATTTGGCAGCTTTGGGCCTGTACTCACTGGAATTTAGAAAAATGCATGGGTATCTTTTTGAAACCTACCACATGTTGAAAGAATGTGGAAGTGGAGAGGATGTTTCCTATGGTTGAGGTATCCAGAACTAGAGGACTAGAACTAGAGGACAAAGCTTCAAAATTGAATGGTGACCTTTTAGAATAGAAGTAACAAAGATTTTTTTTTAGCCAAAGAGTTGTGAATCTGTGGAATGCTCTGCCACCAGACTGCAGTGAAGGCCAGGTCTGTGGGTATATTCAAAGCAGAAGTTGATAAGATTCCTGATTGGTCGAGGCTTCAAGGGATATGGTGAGAGGGCAGGTGTATGGGGTTGTGGGATCTGGGGTCAAGCATGATGAAATGGCAGAGCAGACTTGAAGGGCTGAATGGCCTATTTCTGCTCCTAGGTCTTATGGTCTTATGCTAGCTGCTTTACTGAAACAGTGAGAAGTGTAGACAGAATCCATGGAGGGAAGTCTAGTTCCTGTAACATGCTGAGCTCTGTCCACAATTCTGCAGTTTCTTGCAACCACATGCAGAGCAGTTGCTCTACCAAACCATCATGCATCCAGACAGAATGCTCTCGATAGTGCACTGAGTATTGCTTTAATACATAATTGTTTTTCTGAACACTAACAAGAGATCATCTCAGTATTATTCAAGGATCAACTGTATTTGTCAGATACAGGACATTTACTGTACCTGTTTTAGGAATGGACTGGTTTGCTGGCGTGACAGGCAATAAAATACAACATTCAACAATAAGAATAAAGAATTATAGAAAAACTAAACTTCAAAGTTATTAAAATCTCTCGTTCCTATTCAAACCACCATCACTTCAACCTGGTGTGGTGGGTTATCCTCTGAATGAGCACCATTTTACAGACCTTCCCCTTCTCAGACTACGTGAGATTGAAAAATTGGGTGAAGTTCACCTGTCAATATAACGTGGATCACAATGCCAAAGTCAAATAAGTGCAGTAGCAAACAGACAGTTGAGAGAGTAGCTACTCACACTGTTTTCTAACATTGGTTCCTCCTTTTAAAAGGATATCCTGAGTATAGGTCTAAAATACAGAAAAGATACCATCAGAGATAAGAGGAAAATGTGCATTTATACAACACCTTTCATTTTCCACTACTTTCTTGTCAAAGAAGGACTTTCCCTGACAATCTTATAACTTAGGAAACATGGCAACCTTTTTCTAAATTTTTTTAAAGAGTTAATTATTAGGGCTGATATATCTTATACATATATCATTTAAGCTGAGAGAGGGCAAGTTCAAAGGACATTTTTCAGTTTGAAAACACACAGGGTGGTGCGTGCCTCAAATGCACAGCCTGGGAAGGTGCTGGGGGCAAGTACAAGAGAGGCTCTAGCAGAGGCACATGAATGTGTAGGAAATGGAAAGAGATGAATATCGTGTTGGCAGAAGGGATTCGTTCAGTTGGGCATTTGATTACTGATTTAGCTAAACAACAACACACACAAAATGTTGGTGGAACACAGCAGGCCAGGCAGCATCTATAGGGAGAAGCGCTGTCGACGTTTCGGGCCCAGACCCTTCGTCAGGTCTCGGCCCAAAACATCAACAGCGCTTCTCCCTATAGATGCTACCTGGCCTGCTGTGTTCCACCAGCATTTTGTGTGTGTTGTGGTTTGAATTTCCAGCATCTGCAGATTTCCTCGTGTTTACTGATTTAGCTAGTTCAGCACAACAGTGTAGGCTGAAGGGCCTGTTCCTGTGCTGTACTGTTCTATTCTTTTACAGGATGAGCGAATTACTGCAACATGTATTGTTCATCCCTAATTCCCTCATGAACTGAGTGGCTTGTTCTGTTGAACCCAAAGGCAGCATAGATTGGTACACCTGGGGATGCACTCCACATCAAGGCAGCATGCCACATTCCTATTCCTATGAAACATTCACTGAACCCAATGGTCATTGACTTAGAAAGCAATTTTTGTAGTTGTTGATATCAGCTCTCTTTCTCCAGGTTTAAAAATATTAACTTTACTTGTCGCGTGTACATCGAAACATACAGTGAAATGCACCATTTTGCGTCAAGTAAAATCAATGACGACTGTACTACTGCAAGTGTCCATTGCGTTCCATTCTGTGTTGTTCCGCCGAGCATTGTGGGCATGCTATGTTGGCACTGGAGTGTGTGGTGATGCTTGCAGGCTGCTTCCAGCAAATTCCTAACGTATTGGTTGTTGGGCAAAGTGGCAGCAGGAATACAGTTTAGGGAAGTGTATTGTCATGCACTTTGGTAGAATGAATAAAGGTGGAGACTGTTTTCCAAATGGGGAGAAGATTTAAAAACCAGAGGTGAAAAGAGACTTGGGGGTCCTAAAGGTCAATTTGCAGGTGGTAAGGAAGACAAACGCAATGTTAGCATTCATTTCAAGAGGACTCTAATACAAGAGCGAGATGTGATTCTGAGGCTTTATAAGGCATCGGTCAGGCCACACTTGGAGTATTGAGAGTGGCTTTGGGCCACTTGTCTAAGAAAAGATGTGGCAGTATTGGAAAGGGTCCAGAGAATGTTCATGAAAGTGATTCCAGGAATGAAAGGGGTTAAATATGAGGAGTGTTTGATGGCTCTGGGCCTGCACTCACTGGAGACTAGAAGCATGAAGGGGGCATGTCATTGAAACCTATTGAATATTGAAAGACCAAGACAGAGTGGATATGGATAATGGGAGAGTCTAGTACCAGAGGGCACAGACACAGTATAGGAGGACATCCATTTGGAGCGGAGATGAGAAGGAACTTCTTTAGTCAGAGGGTGGTGAATCTGTGAAGTCCATTGCCACAGACAGCTGTGGAGGCCAAGTCACTGGGTATATGTAAAGTGGAGGTTGCTCGGTTCTTGGTTAGTCAGGGTGTCAAAGGTTACGGGAAGAAGGCAGAAGAATAGGGTTGAGAGAGATAATAAATCAGCCATGATGGAATGGTGGAGCAGATTCAGTTTCTACTTCTTAAGATCTTAACACAAACAATGCATCTCACTGCATGTTTTGATTGACATGTGATAAATCTGAATTGTAGCATGACCACAACTTACAAACCCTAACTGTACATCTTTGGATTGTGGGAGAAAACCAGAGCACCCAGAGGAAACCTACACGGTCACAGGGAGAACGTACAAATTCGTTATAGATAAGGGCAGAAATTGAACTCCAATCCGTGAACACTGGTGTTATAATAACATTACATTACCATTCCACCCCTTGGATTTACTGAATTAACATTTCAAATTGTCCAATTTTCAAGGTGAGATGTGAACACGCACACATGCATCACTGGACAAGAGTGGTGGATCCATGCAGAGCAAACTCCCACAAACAATGCAAACAAGGCAGGATAATTTCGCAAGGCTGATTATAATGCTGCTCAGGACCTTCTATTCTTCAAGAAACAGAATTATTTCCATCCATCCAAGGAGACTGGGCTTCAGTTTAACATCTTATTCCAAGTATATCAATAGACAATGATCATCCACAATCAGTACCTCGTTCCTGCCTTCTCCCCATATCCCTTGACTCCGCTATCTTTAAGAGCTCTATCTAACTCTTTCTTGAAAGCATCCAGAGAATTGGCCTCCACTGCCTTCTGAGGCAGAGCATTCCATAGATCCGCAACTCTCTGGGTGAAAAAGTTTTTCCTGAACTCCGTTCTAAATGGTCTTCCTCTTATTCTTAAACTGTGGCCTCTGGTTCTGGACTCCCCCAACATCGGGGGCATGTTTCCTGCCTCTAGAGTGTCCAATCCCTTAATAATCTTATATGTTTCAATCAGATCTCCTCTCATCCTTCTAAATTCCAGTATATACAAGCCCAGTCGCTCCAATCTTTCAACATATGACAGTCCCGCCATCCCGGGAATACTACAGTGTGTGTACTTCTTCAGAGTTGCTGTGGGGTACCAGCTCAAATGTTTAGGCTCAGGTTTCTAGGATTTAAATCTGCAGTCCTCTGACTTGATGGATAGAGAGAGGCAAGGCCCGCTGGCTGGAACAGTGGCTATCTTATAGAAACATAGAAAACCTACAGCACAATGCAGCCCTTTGGCCCACAATGCTGTGCCAAACATATACTTACTTTAAAATTACCTAGGATTACCCATAGCCCTTTATTTTTCTAACCTCCATGTACCTATCCAGGAGTCTCTTAAAAGAGCCTATGTATCTGCCTCCACCACCATTGCCAACAGCCCATTCCATGCACCCACCACTCTCTGTTTAAAAAAAATTACCCCTGACATGTCCTCTGTATCTACTTCCAAGCTCCTTAAAACTGTGCCCGCTCATGTTAGCCATAATCTCTGCTGAGGACTGAAGTGGAATTGGGTAAGTAACATAGGGGGAAAAAGGGTTAGGTTGATCTTAGAGTACTAGGTTAAAAGGTTGAAGCAACATCGTGGGCCGAGGGGCCTGTACTGTGCTGTAATGTTCTAAATGGTGGGATGTGTTCAGTCACAGTGTTCAGCTCATTGAACAGTTTGTTTTGTCCATTCGAACTACTAGAGAAAACAGGACTGTTCAACAGACAGAAAAGGATACAAGGAAATACAACCTTCTCCTTTCACCCTCAACCTGTCACAGCTTGCATTCATAATTGCATGGATCGTGTTTCAGTACAACCCCAATTCCTTCAGAAAGAAACGAAGACCTCCAGAGTGAGACAGAGCGCCAAAGAGTGTTGGCACTTTCAAGAATATAATTTAACTCCAGTTTCTTTTCTATGTTCCATTTACTGACCGCAACACAGGCATCACTCAAATGCCTGACATCTGGGTTTACTAATACTATTAGACTATGATCGATTTGTGTTTCCATTCATACTGAGCAGCAATAATCTCTCCTACTGTTACATGTAATTAATCTTCAATTAATATTTTTTAATCTACAAGCTATACAGCAAACCCAACTGAAATAAATTGAAAAATTATAGGAATTGTAGCTTCCTGTATCACTGGAAATTTTGGTAACTCCTTTCATTTTCTCCTAATTCCTGTTTTCTTTTCCATACCACAGGTAAACATGAATTTCTTCTAAAACAGTAATGTTCTCTTTACTTGTAGTTTCTTTAATGCCTCTTCTTTCCTTTTTGAAGTGGCTGGGGTCCTGTAGGAGTCCGTGATCCACAGCTGCAGTCAAACTGTGGTTCTTCACAGCTGTAGGTTCTCCCTCTCGGAGCTTGCCAAGCGGCCTAGTGTTCTCGATATCTCCAGGAGTGGCCAGGAAGGCAGGCGCCTTCGGGGCACGGCCCTGTGGATGACCCGATTCCTTGCCGGTATCGTTGACTGAAGCGTCGCAGGAGATTGAAGCATCGAGACAGCAGTGTACACTGCTGTCGAAATGAAAGATGCTACAGATTGCAAGCTGTCAGCCTCCCCTCTCGCTGCGGTAGGAGCCCTATCTCTCTCTCTCTCTCTCTCTCCCTCCCTCGTTAGTGAGAAAAAGTCTGCGAGACGTTGAAGTGTTGGGATGGACAGTTTTTGCTTTGATGGACTCCAGATCATGGTGTCTGGGGTCTTTGCTATTACTAGCATGGTGGGTGTTGGGGGATGATACTTCTGCAGAAACAAGTGGGGGGGGGGGGTTGATGCTTTTGCTACTGCTTGTCCATAGGAGCGGGGATTTGAGGTTCCAATGTTTTCTGTCATTTATTCTTTGGGGTTTTTCTTCTGCTTCGTAGATGTCTGTGAAGTGTAAGGATTTCAGGTTGTATACTGTATACATTCTCTGATAATAAATTGAATCATTAAACCAGAACATCTGGATTCCAAAGATTAGCCTTGCTCGTCACACGTACATTGAAGTCAAATGTCTATCAAATCAGAGTAACGCCATTCTAATGCATTCCCTACCACAGAAACCTTCAGCTCAATTGGTGACCAACCCATATTAAACAAAAGGTCTGGAGAAACAGTCCCAGCTTCCTTCAAGAGAACCACATCACTTGATTTTGTAGATAAACAAGCCCAAGATTAAAATTTTATTCAGGACTTCTTTAGCAGATTTATTCCCTCATTGCTCACCAAGGAGGATATCCAAATGACAAAATCTATTCGAAAAGTTTTGCATGTGTTCACACTTCCTAGTGTAGAACAGGCACTCACAACAACTCTTCTATCATGACACCTCAGCAATGAGAGAGCCCCAGGTCAAATGAGGTAAACGGTATGAGAACTCCAAGCACAGAAAATGGAACAGACTGGAAATTGTCAATTTTGACTAATTGGCTGAGAGAACCTAATATCATCCATAAAATGTACTACAGGCTATAATAACATATAAAATACATATTAAAAATCAAATTAAATAAGCAGATTTAAAGAGAGGGAATGGAGCAAAAGGGAGCACTTTAGTCACTTTAGCAAAGCTATACATTCTTCTATCAATTAAAAACTGGTAGTGATGGATGTGGGCTCAATGTCAACATTTGAGGAAAATTTGGGTAGGTTTTGAATGCGAGGTGTGTGGAAGGTGTGATCCTGGTGCAGATGGGACCATGTAGAATAATAGTTCGGCATGGACTAGGTGAGGCAAGGGGGCTGCTTCAATGCTCTGTGACTCTAAAGCAGACAGTTTAAAATAGCAACGAAAATTGTAAAGTCAGCTCAAAATATTAAGCAGTGTTTTGATTTGAGGCCTTGCCCTTTCAAAGATCAAATTAAATACACTGTGATTCAATGTTGTAAAACAATAAAGCATGATAAGTTCCGGGATGTGAATACTATTTATAGGCACTGTAAGTAAAAGTGTTAGTCACAGTGAGTGCAGCTCAGCTAGAGAAATGATAATAAATGACAAGATAGTTTGAGACTTCATAAAATTATATGAAATGTGAAGTTTGTTTTTTTTAAATTCAGATTAAATTACAATTTTAAAGTCAAACAAGAGAAATTTTAGATGCACAAGTACAACTGAAGGTGACAATTTTTGTTCATATTTGAATTTCAAATGTCTTTAAAATATCTACCTTGCTTGGAAATAGTCGATATTTAGCTACAGATGGGACAATAAAGATGAATAGTTATTGATAAAAAGAATGAAAAACTATTCATTATTTTCAAATGCTCAAGCAAATGCACACACACACACACTCTCACACTCACATCTATTACCACTGACATGTGTCATGAAATTTGTTGTCTCACAGCAGCAGTACAGTGAAAGGACTCTTCCATGGACAGCCCCAAGTCCGACTGCGAAAAGAGGAGGGTATGGGGCTAGGGTCCCCATCCTGTAAAAAAAACACCTAGAAATGCAAAAAGCAGCTCCAAAGACCTCATCCCTGGGAGAGGAAAGCAACTCCAAGAAGATGAGCTATACCTGGGAACAACTTGAAAGACTGGTCGGGACAGAGGACACTGGAAAGCTATAAGCAGCCTTCATTCCAGTAGGACTGATGGGCTAAAGGCAAAGAAGGACAGTGCCCTCCATAAAAATATACAAGAAATAAAATATGTATTTAATACATTTCATAAATGAGTGGTGCGTGGACAAGTGGTTAAGGCGTTGGACTAGCGATCTGAAGATTGAAGGTCGTGAGTTTGAGCCCCAGCCGAGGCAGCCTGTTGTGTCCTTGAGCAAGGCACTTAACCACACATTGCTCCAGTCCACCCAGCTGAAAATGGGTACCAGCAAAATGCTGGCGGTTAACCTCGCGATAGACTGGTGTCCTATCCAGGGGGAAGTCTCGTACTCTCAGTCGCTTCACGCCACGGAAACAGGCATAAGCACCAGCCTGATCAGCCTATAAGGTTCCGGACAGACTTTAATTTAACTTTTAACATTTCATAAATAAGAAATATGAAAATATATATTTAAACAATTTAATAACTAGTGCAAAAAGGGAGCAAAATATTGAGTTAGCATTCATGACATCATTGTCCATTCAGAAATCTAATGTCAGAGGGGAAAACACTGTTCTTAAAATGTTGAGTCTGTATCTTCCGACTCCTGTACCTCCCTTCTGGTGGCAGCAAAGAGAAGACGACATGTCTTGGGTGCTGGGGGTCCTTCAGGATGGATGCCCCCTTTTGAGGCATCACCTTCCGAAGATTTCCTTTCATGGTGGGGAGGCTAGTGCCCATGGTGGGGCTGGCTGAGTTTGCAACTCCTTGCAGCTTCTTCTGATTCTGTGCAGTGACCCCTCTGTAGCAACCTGCTCTGCAACCACTTAGAATGTTCTCCATGCTGCATCGGTAGAAATTTGCTACAGTCTTTGGTGACGTTCCAAACCACCTCAATCTCCTAACAAAACATAGCCACTGGGGTGCCCTCTTCATCATAATGGTCATAACCAGCATTGAAGATAACTGGGGTTTTCTGGGATTTTTAAATATATACTGTAACAGTGGCTAAGTGAGAAATACAGTAATTAGTCGTTGCTGACTAGAAAATCCCCTATTTTGGGCAAAGTACTTCCCTCAGTAGCATTAATGCCACTTTGAATTTGCAAGTAACTCAGAGTGACTTACTGGAACGACTAAATTTAGCACCAACCCACACATGGCACTTAAGACCTGGTAGAATGAGATGATTTAACTCGGGAGGGTAGCACAGGAGAAACTGGCACCAATGGAAATGGATTAAACACCAAAGAGATTGATCAGGATATTGCCTGGATTAGACAGCATGTCTCACGAGGAAAGGTTAAATGAACTAAGGCTTCCCTCTTTGAAGAAGAGGAGGGTGAGAGGTGACGTGAAAGGGGTGTATAAAGTGGAAAGAGGCATGGATTGAGTGGATAACCCAGGAATTTTTGTGGGAAGAAAGGGCTAACACAGGATACTTTTTCAATAAGCTCCAAGACCTAGGTCTCAATACCTCCCTGTGCAACTGGATCCTCGATTTCCTCACTTGCAGTTTGGATTGGCAACAACATCTCCTCCACAATCTACATCCGCACAGGTGTGCCACAAGGCTGTGTGCTTAGCCCCCTGCTCTAATCATTTTATACTTATGCCTGTGAGACCAAAACCAATGTCACGTTCAAGTTTGCTGATAGCACCACTGTTGTTGGCCAAATCAAAGATGGTGGCGAATCAGCACATTGGAAGGAGACTGAAAATCTAGTTTTCTACAACCTCTCACTCAACGTCAGCAAAACCAAACAGCTGAATATTAAGTAAAAGAGGAGGAAACCAGAAGTCCATGAGCCAGTCCTCATCAACGGACTGGAATTGGAGAGGGTCAATAAGAACAAATTCTTTGGTGTTATCATTTCATAGGATCTGTCCTGGGACCAGCACATAAATTCCGTTATAAAGACCCAGCAACGCCTCTACTTTGGGCAAGCTTGACGTGTCATCCAAAACTCTGACAAAATTCTATAGCTGCACAGTGTAAAGTATTCTGCCTGTTTGCAATCACAGCCTGGTATGGCAACACCAATGCCCTTGAATGGAAAAGCCTACAAAAAGTATTGGATATGGCTCAGCGTTTCACAGGAAAACCCCTCCCCACCACTGAGCGCATCTACACAGAGCGCTGCCACAAGAAAGCAGCATCCATCATCAAGGGCCCTACCACCCAAGCCATGCTTTCCGCTCATTGCTGCCTTCAGGAAGGAAGTACAGGAGCCTCAGGACTCACACTGCCAGGATCAGGAACAATTATTACCTCTCAACCGTCAGGCTCTTGAACCAGCGTGGATAACTCACCTCAACACTGAACTAATCCCATGACTCACTTTCAAGGAATCTACTGCTCACATCCTCGGTATTATTTATTATTGTTGTTGCGTGAATAAAATCACCAGAGAAAATCCCTGGTAGATTCCAAGCAGCAGCTTCTTTATTGCACAAAACAAGGGACAGCAGGCATCACTCGGAGACGTTTTCAGTTGAAAGGTCTGCTGGCCCAACATGGGGCTCAATATTTGATGTGCCAAACATCAAAAGGCAATTCAATATTTACAATGCTTTCCTTGAAACTACATACAACCTTCACACCTCCTGAGATGCATTCACACCACAGACATCCAAATAAATTTTGATCAGCATTGTCTGGTCTGGGATTCACTGCTTTTTACAAACCCATTGTTCAGAGCTGCACTCCAAATTAAATCCACAATATATATTCAGATGTGAAGACTGGTAGCCAAAGTCAACTGCTAAATGTACATGTCCTTGACCCAAAAAAAAATCACTCCAACAATTATTATTTACTTTTTTCCCCCCCATTTGCATTTAGGCGGTCTGTCGTCTTTTTCACAGATTCTATCTACTGTGCTTCTTTGAATCCACTCTGAATGGCCGCAAGAAAATGAATCTCAGGGTAGTATATCGTGACATATATGTACATTGATAATAAATTTACTTTGAACTTCAAACTTTAGGTTGATTGTAGGATTTTATGGTGGGGGGGGGATGTCAGATTTGATATTTTTATTGAAACACAGAGTCATGGATGCATGCACCAGGGGTAGTGGCAGAGGCAGGTTCATTAGGAGCATTTAAGATGCTCTTAGATAGGCACATGGATGATAGAAAAATAGAGGGCTATGTAGGAGGAAAGGGATTAAAAATCTGGCACAACATCATGGGCCAAAGGGCCTGTCCTGTGCTGTAGTGCTCTATCTAATGAGGATAATTAAGGGAATAGCAAAGAGTTGTAGATTGGGGATTACAGAGGAAAGAAATGTAAAGCCATGGAGAGATCTAAAAACTGAAAGACATAATTTTAAAAATCAAGGCACTGCTCTACCGAGAGACAAGAAGAACAGAAGTAAGAGTGTGTTGAAATTGTCTAGACACTCTTACCTTATGAGGGAGGGGATAGATAAAATCCACTCCTCTCTATCCACTTGCTCTACCACTTTCAGTGAGTTATAGACTTGAATCTCAAGATTCCTCTGTACATTCATGTTCTACAGCATTCTGCCATTTACTGTATAATTTCTTCTTGCATTTCATGTCCCAAAATGCAACACCTCACTTTCATACAGAATGATATCCGTGTGCCATTTCTCCACTAAAATATCCAAGTGACCTACGTGCTGCTGCATGCTTTTGACAACCTTCCTCGCCATTCACAGTGCTGCCAATATTTGTGTTGACTCAAAATTTACTTCTCAGACTACCTACTTTTTCTGCCAGGTCATTTATGTATACCACCAAAAATAAAGTCCCAGCACTGACCCTTAGGGAACACCAACAGTCATAGACACCCAGAGAAACACCCCTCCACCACAACACTCCATCCTCTATGACCAAGCTGATTTTGTATTTGATTTACCAACTCAGTGTGGATTCCAATTACTTCCTACTGAGGTCCACGTAGACAACATCCACTTTCCTACCCTCAACTTTACACTTCAATAAAATAACTCAAATTTATGAGGTAGGACCTCCCTTGCACATAGCCATGCTGACTTTACCTAACAAGTCCATCAATATTCAAGAGCAAATTTTGTCATCGAAAATCTTTTCTGATAAATACCCTACCATAGTTACAAGGCTCATTGGCCTATTAACCATATAATAATTACAGCACGGAAACAGGCCATCTTGGCCCTTCTAGACCGTGCCGAATGCTTACTCTCACCTACCTGCACTCAGCCAATAACCCTCCATTCCTTTCCTGTCCATATACCTATCCAATTTTTTTTTTTAAGTAACAAAACCAAACCTGCCTCTACCACTTCTACTGGAAGCTTGTTCCACATAGCTACCACTCTCCGAGTAAAGAAGTTTCCCCTCGTGTTACCCCTAAACTTTTGCTCCTTAACTCTCAACTCATGTCCTCTTGTTTGAATCTCCCCTACTCTCAATAGAAAAAGCCTATCCATGTCAACTCTATCTATCCCCCTCATAATTTTAAATACCTCTATCAAGTCCCCCCTCAACCTTCTGTGCTCCAAAGAATAAAGACCTAACTTGTTCAACCTTGCCCTGTAACTTGGGTGCTGAAACCCAGGTAACATTCTAGTAAATCTCCTCTGTACTCTCTCTATTTTGTTGATAGCTTTCCTATGATTCGGTGACCAGAACTGTACACAATACTCCAAATAAATAATATTATATACTGGTTTGTCCACTACCTTCCTTAAACAAAGGAACAATGGCTGTTCTCCAGTCTCCTGGGACCTTACAGAGGATAGAAAGACTTCTGTCAAATCTCCTCCCTCAGTGTCCTGCAACAGAGCTCATAACCACTTTAATCTTTTTCAAAGCACCCCAACATCTCCTGACGTGCCCTGGAATTTCAACACATCACTCTCTTACCTCTCCATCATCCATATCCTTTCCCTTCATGTTTACTAGTTCTAACAAACTCATAAAGACCACTTCCTCTAGCTCTCTGCAAAAATTCCCACCATTGTCCCCAGGTGGACCAATCATTTTACTAGCTACTCTCCTATTCACTCACCACTCGACATCGACAAATACAGTAACACCATCCTGCTCATTCTAGCAAAATGTGCCTAAGACTTCTGCACAGAACTGTATATTTATGAAAAGCTGCAAACCAACCTGCTAGATCCAGGTTCCTTTAATGGTGTGGTGAACTACGGTACATTTACCTGTCTGGACACGCCCCCCCGGCTGACTGCTCCTGTGGCTCCTCCCACAGACCCCTGTATAAAGGCGATGGGAGGCACAGCTCCTCCCTCAGTCTCCAGAATGTCGTGTGGGGATCTCTTGCTGCTGACTGCTCTCTTCCAGCGAATAAAAGCCTATATCTCGCCTCACGTCTCCGAGAGTTATTGATGGTGCGTCAAATGGTAACAGATACAACACTGATGACAAAAATATCCTCCGAAATACTAACTTGATATCTCCCTCCACAAATTCTATACAGTTTGCTGGATATTCTGACATGTTCTGTTTTTTTTTTGTATACAGTATGCCCTCTTCCTCCCCATTTCCAGATACTGGGGTCAGATTTGCGCATTTCACTATGTTCCTTTAAACCTCAGAGCTAGTGAACCCCTCTGAAGCAACTGTTACCTGCACATCATCTCTGCTGACGCGAAATTTTACTAATACTAATAGGCACAAAAATGGCAAAGGTTTGAGCATGGAGCCTCATCCACCCACAGTAAGACCATCAACTATTTCCTCTGACCCTTTTCCATCTCTGGAAAATACCACCATGTATCTCACTTACTTACTCCCCATCCCAATCCTCACTACTGTCCAACGCCAATGCCCAGGGACAGAAAAGACTACAGAATGTGGTGGATTCAGCCAGCCCAGCACAGGCATAGATAGCCCTCCTCACAAATGAGGGAATTAACACAGAACACTGCCACAAGAAAGCAGCATCCAATGATCCCCGCCATCCAGGCCATGCTCTCTTCTCAATACTACCACTGGGCAGGAGGTACCCAAAAGCTTTCAGTGCCACACCATCAGGCGCAGTTATTACCTTTCAACTCTCAGGCTGCTGGTCTGGATCCTCACTCATCACAACTCTGAATTAATTCCACAACCTACAGACTTACTCTCAAGGACTCTGTAACTCATGATCTCAGTATTTTTTTTTATTTGCACAGTTTGTCTTTTGCACGTGGGTTTTCTTTGTGTAGATTCTATTGTAGTTCTTTAATTTTCCTGTAAACCTCTGCAAAAAAATGAACCACGGGGTAATTATACATACGTTGAGTGAGTACCCACACTAGAAGCCTGGTGGTTCAAGGGAACCTTCTGGTAAGAATTCAGTGACCTCTACGGTGTTGCTGCCTTTTTTAAAGATGTTGCAAGACACTGCTGCACAGCAAGAACTTTAAGGTACTGCAAGTCTATCCCATCAGTGAGTTGGTGGAGGTACATCAGAACATAACGCAAGGAATGGAAGCAGGACTATCCATCTGGCATGTCGAACCTGCTCTGCCATTCAATAAGATCATGGCTGATCTGGCCATGGACTCATATCCACCTACCTGCCTTTACCCCATAATCCTCAATTCCCCTACTATGCAAAAATCTATCCAACCTTGTCTTAAATATATTTACTGAGGTAGTCTCCACTGCTTCGTTGGGCAGAGATTCCAGAGGTTTACCACTCTCTGGGAAAAGCATTTCCTCCTCATATCCATCGTAAATCTGCTTCCCCGAATCCTGAGGCTACGTCCCCTAATTCTAGTCTCACCTACCAGTGGAAACAACTTTCCTGCTTCTATCTTATATGTTTGTATAAGATCTCCTCTCAGTCTTCTGAATTCCAGCGAGTACAGTTCCAGGCAACTCAATCCCTCCTCATAGTCTAACCCCCTCATCTCTGCAATCAACCTGGTGAACCACCTCTGCACCACCTCCAAAGCCAGTATATTCTCCCTCAAGCAAGGAGATCAGAACCACACACAGTACTCCAGGTGTGGCCTCACCAGTACCGTCTACAGTTGCAACATAACCTCCCTGCATTTAAATTCAATCCCCCTCACAATGAAGGCCAACATTCCACTTGCCTTCTTGATAGCCTGCTGCACCTACGTGAGCTGGACTTGGTGCAGACTGTGCCGCTGCCTGCTACAGAGAGGCACCGGAGTCAGTGCCACTTTCACACGAAGGCGGTGTGCAAGCTAACGGTGAGCGATTGCCTTCGTCGGTTCTCATGTGATCACAAGACCCAGTTGGACACTGGTAATGTCGAATGTTGCAAGTCCGGTTCACTGGCGGAACTTGTGGCGGGGGAGCTGGTGGCCCGGGTTGAAGCACGGATTAGGCAGCATGCCACAGCGTCGCCTGTTTGCAGCCACTCAGGAGAGAGGTGTTGGAGTCGCTGTGCTCTGCATCCATGCTAGCATTGGTGTTGTCCTCCAGTATTCACTCAATGCAAGACAAGCTGGATTGCATTTGTCTGCAGGAAGCTGCAAGATTGCTCTTCCTGACAACATTCATGGATTCAGGGAGTTGGGGACTATATTATATTTTTGTGTGACTGTACATTTACTGCTATCTTATGTGTGTTATATGTGCCTTGAGCTGTATGTGACTGTTAGTACTGTGTTTTGTACCTCAGCCCCACCCAGAGGAACACAGTTTCATTTGGCTGGTATTCATGTATGGTTGAATGACAATTAAACTTGAACTTTGATAATAAATTTATATCACCTCCACTAAATAACATCACAACCTATCACTCTGCACCCTTGTGTAGCATCACTGGCTGCCTCCATCCAGTCTGGGAAATCTAGATTTGCCAGAACTATAGCTTCTAAAGTCTTCCTACCATCAGGTTAAATTTGTTAATCACTGCCTAGCAGTTACACCTTTGGTAGACACAAGAGATTCTGTGGATGTTGGAAATCCAGAGTAAAGCACAAAAGATGCTGGAGGAACTCAGCAGGTCAGGCAGCATCTATGGAAAGGAACAAAGAGTCCATGTTTCAGGCTGAGACTGTTCATCCGGAATAATTTACCCCTGGCTCTTGCATAATTTGCTGAACAAGTTCACGGTTCACTAGAAATTTGGCAGAATATCCAGGAAGAATAGGAAGATATCAAGGCCTATGCCAAATTCCACATTCACTTCTTTCTCGGCAGCTAGCAATACCAGAGTATAGTTTGTGTAACACTCACACGATCGGCTGGTGTATGTGTAGGGGAAAATCCATCCACCCACCAAACTGTGTCTCCTGTATACATGGATCCAATACATGGATTGTGTGAAATGCACACTGGTACAAACTCACACACACACAATATCACACCGTACACCATGTACGGTTACAGAACACACTTCATAAATCTTACTAGAACTAGGTAATTAATAGCGTTACAATATATATGTGAAAGAAAGAAAAGGTGCCAAAACTTATCAGAGTTCAGTCAATTCGTGCACAACCGTTGGAGCCTTCCTGTTCTTGCCACCAAACCTCACATTTATCCACATTAAACTGCATCTGCCATACATTTGCCTACTCACCCAACCTGTCCAAGTCACCCTGCATTCTCATAACATCCTCCTGACATTTCACACTGCCACCCAGCTTTGTGTCATCAGCAAATTTGCTAATGTTACTTTTAATCCCTTCGTCTAAATCATTAATGTATGTTGTAAACAGCTGCGGTCCCAGCACCGAACCTTGCGGTACCCCACTAGTCACAGCCTGCCATTCCGAAAGGGACCCGTTAATCACTACTCTGTTTCCTGTCAGCCAGCCAATTTTCAATCCATGTCAGTATTTTGCCCCCAATACCATGTGCCCTAATTTTACCCACTAATCTCCTATGTGGGACTTTATCAAAAGCTTTCTGGAAGTCCAGGTACACTACATCCACTGGATCTCCCTTGTCCATTTTCATAGTTACATCCTCAAAAAACTCCAGAAGATTAGTCAAGCATGATTTTTCCTTCATAAATCCATGCTGACTCGGACTGATCCTTCTACTGCTATCCAAATGTGTCGTAATTTCCTCTTTTATAATTGACTCCAGCATCTTTCCCACCACTGATGTCAGGCTAACCGGTCTATAATTCCCCGTTTTCTCTCTCCCTCCTTTCTTGAAAAGTGGAACAACATTAGCCACCCTCCAATCAGCAGGAACTGTTCCTGAATCTATAGAACATTGGAAAATGATTACCAATGTGTCCACGATTTCTAGAGCCACCTCTTTAAGTACCCTGGGATGCAGACACATCAGGTCCCGGGGACTTATCAGCCTTCAGACTGAACAGTCTATCCAACACCGTTTCTTACCTAATATAAATTTCCTTCAGTTCATCCTTTACCCAAGTTCCTTTGACCACTATTACATCGGGGAGATTGTTTGTGTCTTCCCTGGTGAAGACAGATCCAAAGTACCTGTTCAACTCGTCTGCCATTTCCTTGTTCCCCATAATAAATTCACCCGTTTCAATCTTCAATGGCCCAATTTTGGTCTTAACTATTTTTTTGCTATTCGCATACCTAAAGAAGCTTTTAGGTATGCACTTTATTCCCTGGTGTGTAGGAGAATGAGGGGAGATCTTATAAATGTACTGAAGATAATGAAGAGTATAGATAGGGTGAATGCATACACACTTCTTCCCCTCAGACTGAATGAGAGTTGAACTAGGGGTCAAAGCTTATGGGTGAAAGGTGAACGTTTAGGGGGAACCACTTCACTCAGAGGGTGGTGCAAATGTGCAGCGAGCTGCCAGAGGAACTTGTGGATGTTGGTTCAATTGCAGCATTTGAGAAGTTTGGATTAGTACATAGATGGAAGGAATCCAGGCCTGGGTCAATGGAACTAGGTAGAATAACAGTCCAGTATGGACTAGATGAGCCAAAGGGCATGTTTTTGTACTAAAGTGCTCTAAGCTCCATGACCCCGACTCCTTGCCAGAGGAAATGGGTGGTTAAATGAAGGAATTTCTTAACAAGAGGAAAGGGAGCAATGCAATAAACTGAGAGATTTGTTAAAATCGTACAAGTTACACCAGAGTGCTTTGCTGAATCACGTCAACTTTTGCTCTAATACCAAAAAGAGTTTTCAGTGGGTCAGTTAGTTACACAGGAAACTGTTGAAGCCAATCAGTAGCAGACCACAGGAAGATCAACTAGGGTTAGGATTAATGAGTTGTAGGCATGCTACATTGGCGTTGGAAGCCTGATGATACTTGTGGGTGTCCCCAGCATAATCCTTGGACTGTGTTGGCCAGACACCAAAAATGGCACATTTCACTGAATGTTTCAATGTACATGACAAATAAGGCTATCCTTTTATCTTTAAAACCAAACAAATTTCATCTCCAACATGTCAACAGAAAGCTATTCATTTTTAAATACAACATTCCTTTCTTCTGCACTTGCCTCTATTTGATCCAAATCAATATTAAAAACAATTTCAAAAAAAACTCAAACACACATATTTCTAACTTGTTAGCTCAGTAACCTGTCCCTTAAAGCTACCATTTGAAGTATGGAGAATAGTACAAATTTGCAAAGACTCATTCCAATTTTTAAATACATCTAGAAAAGGAGTATTGTCAAAACCCTTATATAGAAACATTAAAGGTTTGAACAAAACACTTCCTGAGAATGTTGGACCGCTTGAAATTAGTTGCCAAAAATTACTCATGCTTTTTAAAAGAAGCATACTACCACCTCCAACTTCATGTGTGTTATGCCATAGTAATAGTTCTCTATTTATATAGAAATACCTCTCCGATCTTTCCTGGAAGAAAGAAAATAGGAACTTATTGGATCAATGTACACTCAGCTAACTTCTATTCCCTCAACATGGCATTATTTCGTAGCCGACTCAAAGTGCAGTGAGAGACAGAGAGAGCTCAGGAAGTTGATGACAGGTTATAATAATAATAATACAAGGGACAGATTATAATAATAACTTACCTACTCCTGTTTTTGACTATAAATGACTTCAAATGACTATAAAGATAAAACTAAAAACAATGCACTCCAAGGGAAGATAAGATGACATGTAAGTGTAAAAGAAATTAATTACTTCTTTTTAAAAATCAATAGAAATTGTGGTATAATGATAATAAATCAGTTCTAGTCAAATGGTACAAAGCTGAGTAACTACTCAGACTACTGTATTTGCTGCAGAGGTACATCACATGCACCTGTTATGCAGTTGCACACTCCGACACATCCTTTGAGATTACATCGTGTAACTTTTAGTGAGACAGAAATACCAAGCTGGCCTGTGGCCCAATTTTTCTTGTTCCAAATATATATGCATCTTAACTCACATTCTGTGCAAATTAATCACTGTACATCAAATACACATTTAAAGATATGACCACAATAACCTCAAAGAATGGAACCCTAGAATTTTTGTGCTACAGAAAGAGGTTAGTTTGCCAGTGTTTAATAACATACAGCTTTTTAAAAACATGCACTGGCAGATACCATCTAGATCAAAGACTAGGATACAAGGCTATCAACACTCATCAAGCCTGCCATTTACTTTAAATGCTTCTATTAGTGTAGAGCTTAACAGCTCCAGCAACCCAACTTCTAACAGCTGCTGTCTGTGAGGAACTTGTACATTCTCCCAGTGACCGTGTGGATTTCCTCCAGGTGCTCCGGTTTCCTCCCAATGACGTACAGGTTAGTAAGTCGTGGGCGAGCTCTGTTGGCATCGGAAACATGGCAACACTTGCAGATTGCCCCAGCACATCTCAGACAGTGTTGGGCATAGATTCACTGTATCATCTCAATGTGCAAAAAACAAATAAAGCTCATCTTTAACCTTGAGCTCATCACTTGCTGCGACTTTCGAAGTAATAACCCAATCTCGATCTGCTAGAGAAGTGAACCCATCAGTGCCTCGTTTTATCCAAATCTAAGCTCACTCAAACTCATTCTCCCAAATTTTCCTTTGGCTTTACCAACTGGTTTCTTATGAATATCCATCAGGCTTGTGTTCACATGTTGCCCCCAATGATCTCCACCAACAACCAAGGCAATAGATCAGTGATCAATAGATCAACAGATCTACTCTCTCTCTTCTCCAGCTGATGCAATCAGGATTTGAGACATGGCAGGGACCAGAGGCAGCAAATCAGAAGCATTCATCACAATCGAAACAAAATACTCATAACTAGAGAGTGCCACAATACATTTAAAGATTAAAGCAGTTCCCATATTAGCAATGAATTCCAAAAAAAAATTGTAATTCATTACAGCTATTCCATCTCAGTCCATCTGCTTTGTTTCGTGGCACAGAATGAGAAGGCACACTGGTCATGAAACAGGGATCATGGTGGAAGCGTCTCGATGGGCTGAATGGTCTAGTTCTACTTCTATGTCTTATAATTTCTATGAATTTTTTTTATGGATGTGATTAAATATTTCAGTGATACTTTAATAAGCCTAAAAGATTTTGGTTTAACCTGTCACCTGAAATTAAAAAGCATCTCAGACAAATACACTCCGTTAGCCTCCAAGATCAAGCTCTAGATCCCCAGTCTATAGTTCACTGAACCAATTGCACTAATCTAGTCCCCTCCCGAGGAGATCTGCTTGAAAGGTCTCCCCTTCGACACTGGGGATTCTTCTGTACTGTATGTCATCAACTGCAGGGACAGAAACGGGATATACATCTTGCAATTCCTACTCACTCGGCTTTGCTCCAAAATGCTGCAAGACCAGAAATTTTTCACGCATTAACTCAGAGCTGCTTATCCAGTCTAATTTTCCAACATAATACCATCACTTCCCCCTTTCAGACAGAATAGCATTCATGTCAATGCAACTAGTATAAAACGTTCAAAATAGAAATTGCTGGAAACATTGAGCAGATGATCTTCTGATTTTTTCCAGCACTTTCTGTTTTGCAGTTCGGATTGCAAGGATCAGTAGGTTTTTTTTAGGGGGAGAAGGGGGTTGATCTCATTCAATCAACCAAAAGTAACGTTGTATTTCACAAGTGACGACAATATACGGGAATCACAACACCAAGTTCGGGTGTTTTAAATCCGCCATGACTTGCGTTGCACCTTTCAGCATGCAAACATTAACAGATGCAATTAAGTGTGACAAAGCAACGAATTAAGTAAGGCGGCAATCCTACATGACATCAATTTGTTTTCTAGAAAGCGCTGTATGAATAAACAGAGATTTTCGGTCGCTTTGGGCAATTATGATGCAGCAGTCGGGCAACCCAACAAGGAACGTGGACCCGGCGAGGCACGCGCGGATGATTGACGCTCGCCGGCTGACCAATCAGAGCGCCAGCCGGGACCAAATCGGCCAATCAGAGCCCAGGAAAGCATGCAGCACAAAACCCTCAGCCAAGGTTAGGGTTTAGACTGTCAGTTTGTCAATTTCGCGCACAAAAATAGATTAAAATGGCAACAATGACGTTAAAAGCAGCGACCAAATAGATACATCAGAAATTTAATTTTTTGCGATACCATACGATAGTTGCAATATCTATACGACCACAATGGGGCCATGTTACAAATGCTCAGGCTGTTAGAATGATTAATTATTTGGTGTCCTTACCATATATCATTGCCAAGCCAGTCTCATGGAGGAAACGAAAGCGGCGGTGTTTGAACAGCCATATAGTGAGGATGGTGAGCGTAAGCAGCAAGATGAACAGCAGCAGATTAGCGCTGTCCTGCCGGTGGCTTTCTTCCGCCTCCTTCTCGGTGGCGATCTCCTCCATGGCGCTGTCCGCCCCGCATCGCCACGCCAGGACGCCCAGCAGCCAGAGGACAACGAGCAGCGGCTTCGTCCTGCCGAGGACCCGACCCCCACACTCGCGCCGACTGCACCCTGCGAGCTCCATCGCTTCCCGAGCCGGTTTCTGTCTGCGTGTGTATAACCTCTGGGATTCAGACGCTGTCAAAACTGCGTAGGAGCGGAAAGAAGGGGCGGGGAATGCAACCAGAAGAAACCATTTAGCACAAACCCCGCCTCGCACTTAAAAAGGAAATGCTTGTCCTGATTTAATATTTATTAACCTAATATGTACTATCTTTATCGCAGTGTTTACTGTATTTTGCAATCTCCTGTGATTGGGCGGATTTTAAACTTTTGCACAGTCTTGCAAAGGTCCCAAATGGTATTTGCCTCTTGCTGATGTAATTATTAATTCGAGGGCAAATCGCTACCCGCTGTGCTATCAACAGTCCTGAAACCCTTTGTTCTTCGGTCCTCCTCTGCAACTTAAACGCTCGTTTTTTAACTTTTTCCAGCTCTCCATTGATGCTATCCAACCCGCTGGTTAATGGCAACATTTCTTTTTTGTCCCAGAGTTTAGTAGTTGTGAATCGGAGTTTGCTACTCGTTTTAAACACATTTTAGACACTAGAACCTGAAATTAAAAATAGGAAATAAGAGGTTTCGGGAGCAACTGTGGAGATTTAAACAGAATAAATTTTTCAGCTTCAAAGTCATTCATCAAAACTCATTTGAAAAAAAATATTTTAACAGAGAACATCACAGGAACAGGCCCCTGGGTCCATGGTGCAGTGCTCGATTAAGTAAACTAGTAATTAAATGCCTAACCAAATGACTCCCTTCTGCCTACACAATGGCTATTTTAACGTAGTTATGGTTCAAAGTTCAAAAGTATTGTCAAAATACTTATATATCACCATATATAACCTTCAGATTCAGTTTCTTACAGACTACTCAATAAATCCATAGAATAATAACGACAACAGGATCAATGAAAATCCACACCAACTTCGGAGTTCAACCAATGTGCAAAAGACAACAAACTGCAATTACAAAAAGGAAAGAAATGACAGTGATATATTAATAAGGAATAAATACTGAGAACCTGATGTGAGCCTTGAAAGTGAGTCCATTGGTTGTGGGAACATTTCAATGATGGGGCAAGTGAAGATGAGTGAAGTTATCCCGTTTGGTTCAAGAACTTGATGGGTGAGGGGTAGTAGCTGTTACTGAACCGAGTGGTGTGAGTCCTGAGGCTCTCCACTGATTGTTCTGGCACTCTGGTTCTCATCAATTTACTTTCAATTCCTGTCACCATTTATAGGGAGGCTGTGGAGAGGGTGCAGAAGAGGTTATCCATGATGCTGCCTGGATTAGAGGACATGCTATAAGGATAGGTTGGACAAACTTGGGTTGTTTTTTTCTGGAGTGGCAGAGGCTGAAGGGAGACCCGTAAGATGTTTATAACATTATGAGCGACATAGACAAAGTGGACAGCTAGTATCTTTCTCCTCAGATGGAAATGTCTAATACCAGAGAGGCATACATTTAAGGTGAGAAGAAGCATGTTCAAGGGAGTGTGCAGGGCAATTTTTTTTACACAGAGAATGGTGGATGCCTGCAATGTGCTGACAGGGGTGGTAGCAAAAGGCAGATACAAAAGTTCAAATTTCAAAATAAGATTATTACCGAAGTACATATGTCTACTTCCTGTGGAGGTTGCAAAGTTTCAGCATGACATCTAAAACTTTGATGAACTTCTATAGATATGTGGTGGAGAGTATATTGACTGGCTGCATCACAGCCTGGTATGTTGACACTAATGCCCTTGAATGGAAAATCCTACAAAAAGTAGAGGATACAGCCCACCCCACCATTGATCACAACTACACGAAACGCTGCCTCAGGAAAGCAGCGTCCATCATCAGGGACCCACCACCCAGGACATGCTCTCTTCTTGCTAATGTCATTGACTGGGAATCCCATACTGTAAAAGGACTAGATGGGAGAGAGTTTGTCAAATGTGTTCAGGAAAATTTCCCTAATCAGTACGTAGAAGTCCAAACAAGAGAGTGTGCAATACTGGATCTACCATTAGGGAATGGGACAGGGCAGGTGACAGAAATTTGTGCAGGGGAACACTTTGCATCTAGTGACCACAATGCCATTAGTTTCAAAGTGAATATGGAAAAAGATAGGTCTGGTCTGTGGGTTGAGTTTCTAAATTGGAGAAAGACCAATTTTGATGGTATCAGAAATAATCTGGCAAATGTGGATTGGGACTGGCTGTTTTCCGGCAAAAGTGTATTTAGTAAGTGGGAGGCTTTCAAAGTGAAATTTCAAGTGAAATGTTGAGAGTACAAAGCTTGCACGTTTCTGTCAGAATAAAAGGTAAAGATAACAATTGTAGGTAACCTTGGTTTTTGAGAGATATTGAAGCCCTAGTTAAGAGAAAAAAGGAGGTGCATAGCAGGTATAGGCAAATAGGAACAAATGAGGTGCTAATGGAGCATAAGAAATGCAAGAGACACTTAGGAAAGAAATCAGGAAGGCTAAAAGAAGGTGTGAAGTTGCTCTAGCAGACAAGGTGAAGGAGAATCTGAAGGGATTCTACTGATATGTTGAGCAAAAGGATTGCAATGGACAAAATTGGTCTCCTGTAAGACCAGAATGGTAATCCATGTGCAGAGCCAAAACAGATAGGGAAGATCTCAAATAATTTTTTGCATCAGTATTTACTCAACAGATGGACACAGAGTCTATAGAAGTGAGGGAGAGTGGCATCAACTACATGGACCCTGTACGCATTCTAGAAGAGGAGGTGTTTGCTATCCTGATGCAAATTGGGGTGAATAAATCCCTAGAGCCTGACAAAATGTTCTCTTGGACCCTACAAGAGACAAGTTCAGAAACTGCCCAGGACCTAGAAGGAATCATTCTTAGAGACAGGAGAGGTAGTAGAGGATTGGAGGATAGCTAATGTTCCACTGTTTAATAAAGGTCCAAAAATAAATCAGGAAATTAAAGGCCGGTGAGCCTGACGTCAATTGTTGGAAAGTTATTAGAAGATATTATAAGGAACTGGATGTATAAGTATCTAGATAGATATGGATTGATTAGAGATAGTCAGCATGGCTTCATGAGTGGTAGTAATGTCTAACCAGTCTTATAGAGTTTTTCGAGGAAGTTACCAGGTAAGTGGATGAAGACAAGGCAAAGGATGTTGCCTACATGGACTTCAGCGAGGTTTTGACAAGGTCTCGCTTGGGAGGTTGGTCAAGAAGGTTCAGTGGTTTGGCATTCATGATGATGTAGTAAAGTGGATTATACATTGGGTTTTTTTTGGAGAAGCCAAAGAGTGGTAGTAGATGGTTGCCTCTCTGACTGGAGGCCTATACATGACTAGTGGTGTGCTGCAGGGATCGGTACTAGGTCTTTTGCTGTTTGTCATCTACATCAATAACTTGGATGATAATGTGGTTAACTGGATCAACAAATTTGACACCAAGACTAGGGGGTGTAGTGGACAGCGAGGAAGGCTATCATGGGATCTGCATCAGCTGGAAAAATGGGCTGAAAAATGGCAGATTGAATTTAATGCAGACAAATGCAAGGTTTTACACTTTGTTAGACCAACCAGGGTAGGTTTTACACAGTGAAAGATAGATCAAAGGGAAGAACAAAGGGATCTGGGAATAGAGATCCATAGTTCATTGAAAGTGGAGTCACGGGCACTGTAGATAGAGTCATAAAGAAAGCTTTTGCCACATTGGCCTTCATAAATCAAAATATTGAATATAGGAAATGGGATGTTATGTTGAAGTTGTATAAGATATTGGAAAGGTCTAATTTGAAGTATTCTGTGTGGTTTTAGTCACCTACCGAAAGATGTAAATAAGGTTGAAAGAGTACACAGAAAATTTATACAAGTGTTGCCAGGTCTCGAGGACTTGAGTTTTAAGGAAAGATTGAATAGGTTAGGACTTTATTCATTGGAACGTAGAAGATTGAGAGGAGGTTTGATAGAAGTATACAAAATTACAAGAGGTATAGATAGGGTGAATGCAAGCAGGCTTTTACCACTGTGGTTGGCTGGGTTACAATCAGAGGTCAAGGGGTTAAGGGTGAAAGGTGAAAAGTTTAAGGGGAACATGAAGGGAAACTTCTTCACTCAGAGGGTTGTGAGAGTGTGGAACGAGCTGCAGCACAAGTGATCCGTGCAACTTGATTTGAAAGTTTAACAGAAGTTTGGATAAGTACATGAATGGTAGGTGTATAGAGGGCTATAGTCCCGGTGCAGCCCAATGGGAGTTGGCAGTTTAAATCATTCGGCATGGACTAGATGAGCCAAAGGGCATGGTTCTGTGCTGTTCTTTTCTATGACTCTATAACACTGGGATGTCCCAGAGTTTAAGTGTAGTAGGCATGGAAGATATTGCCCCAGCACTATTGATTTTATTTTATGATTTGTAATTGCTCTGAGAGAGTCTGGCCTTGCTCTCTTCTAGCTGCTGCCATTGAGAAAGAGATACATGAGCCTCAAGTCCCACGCCATCAGTTTCAGGTACAGTTATTACCAGTGTGGACAATTTCACTCACCACTACATTGATCACTGAACATAGAGACTCACTTTCAAGGACCCTACAACACATGTTCTTCATATGCTGAGGATGTTCTACGAGTCTGTGGTGGCCAATGCTATCATGTTTGCTGTTGTGTGCTGGGGCAGCAGGCTGAGGGTAGCAGACACCAACAGAATCAACAAACTCATTCGTAAGGCCAGTGATGTTGTGGGGGTGGAACTGGACTCTCTGACGGTGGTGTCTGAAAAGAGGATGCTGTCCAAGTTGCATGCCATCTTGGACAATGTCTCCGATCCACTCCAGAATGTACTGGTTAGGCACAGGAGTACGTTCAGCCAGAGACTCATTCCACCGAGATGTAACACTGAGTGTCATAGGAAGTCATTTCTGCCTGTGGCCATCAAACTTTACAACTCCTCCTTCGGAGTGTCAGACAACCTGAGCCAATAGGCTGGTCCTGGACTTATTTCCACTTGGCATAATTTACTTAATATTATTTAATTATTTATGGTTTTATATTGCTATATTTCTACGCTATTCTTGGTTGGTGCAACTGTAACGAAACTCAGTTTCCCTCGGGATCAATAAAGTATGTCTGTCTGTCTATTATTTTTTTACTTGTTAATTTATTATTTGTTTATTTTATTTGCACAGATTATCTTCTTTTGCACTTTGCTTGCTTGTCAGTCTTTGTGTGCAGTTTTTCATTGATCCTATTGTATCTCTTTGTTCTGCTGTGAATGGCTGTAAGACAATGAATCTCAGGGTAGTATATGATGACATGTGTGTACTTTGAAAAGTGATTTACTTTGAGCTTTGTATTTGCCTTTTATTCCCTGTTCCAAGGCAGTTCGGAGTCATTGACTTGTAATTTTTTTCAGCCAAATGGAGCAAAAATTTGAACCCAACAAGGTGTCTATAATAAATGTTGTCTTCTTAACTGAGTGATTTTCTCATTTTTAGACTTCGATGTACTCTACAGATAATTATTGATAACAAAAAAGAGGCAAAAAAGTCAGTGACTACAGGATTTCCACCTACCACCATCTATAAGGAGTTTTAACGTTCTTCCTATGACTGTATGGGTTTTGTCCGATGCTTCTGAACAAGGACTCCCAGCTCTCTTTGCACCTCTGATTTATGAATTCTTTTTCTGTTCAGAAAATGGTCAATGCTTTTATTTCTTCAGCCATGGGAAATGAATCTCAGGATTGTGTATGGTGACATATTTGTACTTTAATAATAAATGAACTTTGAACTTAGAAAAAGTACATGACCTTACACTTCCCTATGTTGTATTCCATCTGCTACTTTTTTGCACATTCTTTCAACCTGTCCAGGTCCCTCTGCAGATTCCCTGCTTTCTCAATGCTACTTACCCCTTTACCTTGTGTTGTGTTGAGGAAGCAGGTAGGCAGAACATGCAAAGGGTATAGAATCTGATAACTGAGTAAAGACACCATAAAAACATGTCTGCTTTCTGAGACTTCACTCAATAGTAAGTCTATCCTGCTCCTCAGCATGAATGGAAAATGGCCCAGTCCATCATGGATAAAGCACTCCCCACCATCGAGCACATCTACATGGGGCGTTGTCACAGGATATCACCACCCATCATCAGGACCCCCACCACCCAGCTTATGTTCTCTTCTCGCTGCTACAATCAAGAAGGTGGTACAGGAACCTCAGGACTCATGCCACCAGATTCAGGAATAGTTATTACCCCTCAACCATCAGACTCCTGAATTAAAAGGAATAACTTCACCCAACTTCCATTGCCCCATCACTGAAATGTTCCCACAAGCTATGGACTCACTTTCAAGGACTCCTCATCTCATGTTCTCAATATTTATTGCTTATTTATTACTTTTTTTGTAATTACACAGTCTGATGTCTTTTGAACACTGGTTAAATGCCAAGGTGGTGCGGTCCTTCATTGATTATTATTTTATTTTGGATTTACTACTGAATACGCCTGTAAGAAAATGAATCTCAGGGTTGTATTTTTGATAGTAAATTCATGTACTTTGACAATAAATTCATTTTGAACTTTGGTTGATGGTTGGAATTCACCACTGGTAAATAATTTAACAAAGGTTACTTTGGAACTAATCACTGTTACAGTTGCAAAGATGGAAATTTCCTAAAATACCCAACTGAAGCTATTTTTGAAACTCACAGAAGAAAATTTCAGATAAACTGAGGAAAATTAATACTGAAATTACTCATGTCCCAAGCACTATTAATACATTGGGTCTCTTAAACTTTTATATTTTATTCATTTTACAGAATTAGGATGGTATCTTGCAATTATTAAAACTGTAATTGAACAAGTGTCAATCCTTGCACTCAATTATCAACAAGGTGGCATGTTAACGTCGTGATTAGCACAATGCTTTACAGTACTGGCGATCTGGGTTCAACTCCCACCACTTCCTATAAGGAGTGTGTATGTTTTCCCCATGGGTTTCCTCCAGGTGCTCAGGTTTCCTCCCACCATCCAAAGACGTTGCAGTTGGTAGGTTAATTGGTCATTGTAAATTGTCCCGTGGGGTTAAGACCATGGGGTTAAGCTGGGCAGTGTGGCCAGAAGGGCCTATTCCATGCTGTATCTCAATCAATCTATAAATAAATAGACAAATCTCTGGAGTACAAAGGGAGGCCAATTTTATGTTATAATAGGTAACATATTATGAAATGAGTCCACATTAATGAATTAATCCACCTACTGTTTGTTTTATTATTATTACCGTATTAGCTTCTTTTGTTACAGAGAGCCATCAGAAAGTACAGCAGAGGCTCTTCTGCCCCTCTCATCCATACCAAACCATTTCAACTGCCTACTCCCCTCCACCCACACTGGTACCATCGCCCTCTGTACCCCTACCATCCAAGTGCCTTAAACGTTGAAATCAAGATCGCATGCACCACTTGTGCTGGCAGCCCGTTCCACACTCTCACAACCCTCAGAGTGAACAAGTTTCCCTTCATGTTCCCATTAAACTTTTTACCTTTTGCTCTTAACCCATGACCTCTGGTTGTAGTCCCACCCAACGTCTGATGAAAAAGCCTGCTTGCACTTACCCTCTCTAGACCCCTCATAATCTTGTATACTTTGATCAAATCTCCTCTCAACCTTTTACATCTCAAGGAATGAAGTCCGAACCTATTCAATCTGTCCTTATGATGCAGGTCGTCCAGACCCCGCAAAATTCTTGTATATTTTCTTTGTATGTTGAAAGATGCAGTGAAATGCATTGTTTACATCAATGGCCAACACAGTCTAAGCATGTGCTGGGTTTAGACCCTAGGCATCACCATGCTTCTGGCACCAATGCATCATACCCACAACTTACTAACCCTAGCCTATATGTCTTTGGAAGGTGGAAGGAAACTGGAGCACCCAGTGGAAACTCACACAGTCACACGGAGAAAGTAGGAATTTCTTCCAGAAAGCAGCAGGAATTGAACCTTGATCACTGGTGTGTACTACACCACCATGCTGCCCTTTTGCTACTTGTATTCATTTCATTAATCTCAAACGCCCTACTTCCTTACATAAGCAAAAGCTGAAAGGTGGAAATTATTCTATAATTGTAACTTGATTTTTTAAAAAATTGATTTAAGTCTCAATGAGGGAACAAGTTGGGAAAATATGGGAGCATGGAAACTAGTCAAAGGGATGTAGGAATAAGGAAAATGGCAAGAGAATCTCTTGTTCCTTTTGGGGTAAATGAGAGTTCCAGAGACTCAATAGAATTTTTTGACTTACTGGAAGATATATACACTAACTCAATATTTAAGTATGCTTTTAAAAAAAACATCAATATCAATAAATACATGCAATAAAAACATGCAATATCAATAAATATCCTCACATTTAAAATAGATACAATTTTAATCTTAAGTTTATATAATAAAACTCTCACCTCAGTAAAATTTTAAAAAATACAAACCACCTCTTTCAATGTACAAGTTCTTAAACCTACCAATGAAAGATTAGATTTCTTTTGCAATTACTGCACCAGCTGAATTGCAAGTAAAACAGATAGTTCCTCTAAGAAAATTAGGTTTTGTGTAGGAATCACACAAATAGGCTTCCTAAACCTCTGTACTCTTCATGGTGTTGTATCCTGCTTTGTACCCCTGCATGTAAAATTATCAATCTTATTTTTCACTTTCATCCTGATATGCATCTTATACAACATCCTATTCTTTCATTGGTTGAATGTAGAAATATAATTGTTTGCCACTTAGACAAAACAGGACTTTTTATTGGTGAAATGTGTTTGTTAATAGTTATTTATTACTTCCACTCTCCATGAGCCAGCAGAATCTGAAAAGCACGACAGCTTCTGAGGAACTGAAATTCAAGTAATCAACTAAAAGAAATCTGGAATTTAAAAAAACTCAGGTCAATCGTGGTGAACATAAATAATTATGAGATTCTCCTAATAGGATGATTTGGCAAGTGAACACGTGGCTGAGGAACTGGTGTAGAGGGCAGGGGTTCAGATTTCTGGACCACTGGGGTCTCTTCAGGGGAAGGTATCGCTTGTACAAAAGGGATGGGTTACACCTGAATTCAAGGGGGACCAACATCCTTGTAGGTGGGTTTGCTAGAGCTGTTCAGGAGGGTTTAAACTAACTTGGCAGGGGAATGGGAATGGGAGTGAAAGTGCTGAGGATGAGGCAGCTGGTTTGCAAACAGAGACAGAATGCAGTGAGGCTCCTAGAAAGGAGAAGCTGCTGATAGGACAAAATTGCAGTTAACAAGATGAATTGCAATGTAAAAGGCAGACAAAATTGAAAAGGATGAATACAGGACTGGAGGTGTTATAGTTGAATGCATGCAGTATATGGAATAAGGTAAATTAACTTGTGGCACAGTTACAGATTGGCATGTATGATGTAGGCATCACTGAATCATGGCTGAAAGAAGATTATATCTGGGAGCTTAATGTCCAAGGACATTAAGGACAGGCGGGAATGCAGAGGGGGTGGCATGGCTCTGTTGGTAAAAAATGAAATCAAATCATTAGAAAGAGGTGACATAGGGTCAGAGGTATTCTAAAGGCATGATGGCACAACCATGGCTAACGAGAAGTCAAAGCCAACATGAAAGACAAAGAGACGGCATATAACAAAGCAAACATTAGTCAGAAATTAGAGGGTTGGGAAACTTTTAAAAACTAAGAGAACGTAACCAAAAATATTAAGAAGGAAAAGATGGAATATGAAAGTAAGATAGGCAATAATATTAAAGAGAGCACCAAAAATTTCTTCAGAAATATAAAGTGTAAAAGAGAGGCGAGAATGCTTATTGGACCACTGGAAAATGATGTTGTAGAGGTATTAATGAGGGACAAGGAAATAGCAGATGAACTGGACATATATTTTGCATCAATCTTCACTAGCAGTATGCCCGGGGGGCAGAAGTATGTTAATTTGCCACTACTCGGGAGAAGGTTCTTAGGAATCTGAAAAGTCTGAAGGTAGGTAAGTCAGCTGGATGAGGGTGAAGGAGGTGGCTGAAGAGATTCTGGAGGCATTAGTAATGATCACTAGATTCTGGCAAGGTTTTGGAGGAATGGAAAATTACAATGTTTCTCCAGTCTTCAAGTGGCAGTTGGATACAGTGTCAGGAAGTGTATGGTCATGCACTTTGGTAGAAGAAATGAAAGGATAGATTATTTTCTGAATGGAAAAAAAATTAAAATCTGAGGTGCTAAGGCCCTCGTGCAGGATTCCCTAAAGGTTAAGTTGCAGGTTGAGTCTGTGGTGAGGATGGCAAATGCAATGTTAGCATTCATTTCAAGAGGACTAGAATATAAAAGCAAGGAAGTAATGTTGAAACTTTATAAAGCATTGGTGAGGCCTCACTTGGAGTATTGTGGGCAGTTTTGGGCCCCTTATCTTGGAAAGAATGTGCTGAAACTGGAGTGGGTTCAAAGGAGGTTCACGAAAAAGATTCCCAGATTGAATGGCTTGCCATATGAAGAGCATTTAATGGCCCAGGGCCTGTATTCATAGGAATTTATAAGTAATGTGTGGAGACCTCATCAAAATCTATCGAACGTCGCAGGATCACAATAGAATGGATGTGCAGAGGATGTTTCCTGTGGTGGGGGAGTCTAGGACCAGAGGACACAGCCTCAGAATAGGGGGACATCCCTTTAGAACGGCGATGAGGAAGAATTTCTTGAGCCAGAGGGTGGTGAATCTATGGAATTCATTGCCAGAGGTTGCTGTGGAAGCACCATATACCATAAACCTGTGGTATATTTAAGGAGAAGGTTAATCAATTCATGATTAGTCAGGGCGTGAAGGGAAAAGAGGAGAAGGCAGGAGTTTGGGACTGAATGAGAACATGGATTAGCCATGATGTGCTCACTTCTATTGTTTTGCATAATTTATGTTTTTTTCTCTTTCTCTGCACATTAGGTGTTGGTCTTTCTATATTTTTTTAATTGGGTTCGTTCAGGTTTCTTGCTTTATGGCTGCCTGCAAGCAGATAAATTTCAAGAATGTATAATTTATACATACTTCGGTAGTAAGTAATCGAATCTTGAATGAAATGATGGACCTGACTCGATGGGCCAAATGGCCTTATTCTGCTCCTATATCTTAGACCATAAGAAATAAGAGTAGAATTAGGCCATTCAGCTCGGTGAGACTGCTCCACTATTCCATCATGGCTGATCCCAGATCCCACTCAACCCCATACACCTGCCTTCTTGCCATATCCTTTGATGCCTCAACCAATCAGCAAACTATCGACTTCTGCCTTAAATTTCCTCATAGACTTGGCCTCCACCACAGTCTGTGGCAAAGCATTTACAGATTTGCTACTCTCTGGCTAAAAAATTTCCTCCTTACCTCTGTTCTGAAGGGTCGCCCCTCAATTTTAAGGCTGTACCTCTTGTTCTGGATATGCCCACCATAGAAAACATCCTCTCCACATCCACCTTATCTAGTCCTTTCAACATTCGGTAGATTTCAATGAGATCCCCCCCGCATTCTTCTAATTTCCAAACCTGCCAAACACTCCTTATATGTTAATCCTTTCATTCCCAGAATCATCCTCGTGAACCTCCTCTGGACTCTCTCCAGTGACAACACATCCTGTTTGAGATATGGGGCCCAAAACTGTTGACAATACTCCAAGAGTGACCTGACTAGTGCCTTATAAAGACTCAGCATTACCTCCTTGCCTTTATATTCTATTCCCCTTGAAATAAATGGCAATACTCCATTTGCCTTCTTTACAACAGACTCAACCTGTAAATGAACCTTCTGAGAGTCTTGCACAAGGACTCCTAGGTCTCTCTGCACCTCCGATGTTTGAACTTTCCCCCCATTTAGATATTGTCCCTTTTACCAAAGTGCATTATCATACATTTCCCAACACTGTATTCCATCTGCCACTTTTTGCCCATTCTTCCAATTTGTCTAAGTCCTGCTGCAATCGCATTGCGACCTACCCCGCCTTGTGGTCTTATAAAATATTTCTTCTTAACTGTATTCCTTCACTTTAAATATTTTTAAATAGTTAAAGATTAGGAAATGTTATTGAAAATTATGTCAATATTCTACCTCACTCCCTGAAACCTGACATGTAGATGCAGAAGGCAATAAAGAAGACAAATGGCATGTTGACCATACACAGTCTCTGTTACCTGAAAAAGGATATTCTTGCACAGAGGAAAACCATCAAAGATCCACCTGCTTGTTCATTGTGACGGGAGGTCTGTTATGTGAAGGGAGATTGTCTAGGTTACACCTCTGTTCTGTACTGTTTTGAAGAATGGGAAGTGATCTTCTAAAATCAGGCAAAGTACTAAGGGCTCGGCAGGGCAGATACCAATCAATTGCAGAGAGGTTATATCCCCCAGGCCAATGACTAAAGAGTAGGCAGTGGCAACATGAAATTAAAGGGTAGACCATTGAGGAAAGAAATAAGGAGAAATTACAGTACTGTACAAAAGCCTTAGGCACATATAGTACATATATAGCTGGGATGCCTAGGACTCTTGCACAGTATTGTATTTGTTATCATGGAGTGGAGAGTGAGTTTGTAAACACATAAAAATATCCAACAAACTGTGTAGAATTTGTGGAGGGAGATATCAAGTTAGTTTCTCAGACAATAATCTGCCATCAGATGTTCTATCTTTTACCATTAAAGGAACCTGAGATCCAGCAGGTTGTTTTGCAGGTTTTTCATAAATACTGTGCAGAAATCTTTTTTATATATATATATCTTGTGCCTAAGATTTTTGCATAGCACTGTATTTGTCATCATGGGATGGAGTTCGAGTTTGTAAACCTGCCAGGAACAAAGGACGTTGGGAATGGCAAAGGTGGAGTGCCGTTGGAGGGGTGTTGGACAAGTGCAAGAGAAGGAGTGCAGGGATGGGCACAACTGCAGACACACCCAGCCCTGAGACACCAGGCAAGGTCTTTTGATTTAAAACAACTGGTTTATTGATCATTAAAGAATGTCTCTCTGGTGCTTCTCACTCCCTCCCCTCTCCCTTCCCCTTTTCCCAACCATGATTCCCCTCTCTCTGCCTCCTTCCTACTCTAAGTCCTCAATAGAGACCCATATCAGAACCAGCTTTATCATCATTCACATGTTATTAAATTTGGGGTTTTTTTGCAGTGAAATGCATAAGAATACTACAGTATTGTGCAAAATAAAAGTCTTAGGCACTCTAGCTATATATGTACCTAAAATTTTTGCACAGTACTATATTTTACTCAAATGACAAATTTTTGGAATTCTCTGCTTTGGAAGGATGGGGAAGCTAATCAACACAGAAATTGACAGATTTCTGGATAGTTTAGCAATCAGGGGATATCCAGATAATGCAGCGAAATGGTGTTGAATTAGGCCAATTGTCTGATTCCTGTTCCAAGACTTTTGTTTCCCCTTTGTACAGATTTAACGCCTAATGCACTTTTCCTTTGCCATTTCTCCTCCAACAAAGCAGGAAATTTTAAGCACCTGCCTGTTAAATACAAACCGATTGTACACAGAGCTGTGTAATTTCACGTACAAGCAATTCCTACACTCTCTGGCTGAGTTGGAAGCCTATTATTGTCAGAATATTCACGTCCCATTCAATGTATGCAAAATAGAGAGCTGAAGGGCAGATATAATGGAGTGCTTAATTGTTGAAAGGTAACGTATTTCACAAGGTCAAACCAATAGCTTTTATGCCCTTTGTGGTAGATTGTAACATTATATGAAATTTCTTCAAAGAAGAACATGTGTATCCACATTTTTTGGAAATCATTCTGTTTTACATAACCATAAATATAAATTTTTGTTTAAGTTTTGAAATATGTTCTTGGGAATTCCTTTAAATGAATTAGACCTCCCTTCTGTAATAGAGGCACATTAATAGATCCTCTCTAACAGTTTAAATTGTTTATAATTTCTTATATTCCAAAGTCCTGCACACGCTGCAAAATGTTTTAGGGCATCCTGATTGGTATTATATAAATGCAAGTCTTGGCTTTTTAAAAAAATAATTATCGTCATGAAGCAGAGTCATCAGCCAAAAGCAATCCACACACAAAATGCTGGAGGAGCTCAGCAGGTCAGGCAGCATCTATTGAAAGGAATAAACAGTCGATCTTTCAGGCCGAGACCTTTCTTCAAGGGAAGGAGGGGAGGAAGGGGAAGATGATGAGCTGGAAGCTGACAGGCAAAGCCAGGTGGGTGGGAAAGTTAAAAGGCTGGAGAAGGAGCAATCTGATAGGAGAGTGAACTATGGGAGAAAGGGAAGAAGTAGGGAGGAGTCAGCCTATCTAATCTGTGCTGAACCATTTAAACTGCCTACTCCCATTAACTTGCGCCAGGGCCATAGCCCTCCATACCTCTACCATCAATGATCCTATCTAAACTTCTCTTAAACGTTGAAATCAAACTCGCATGCACACTTGTGCTGCCAGCTCATTCTACACTCTCGAGGCTCTTTGAGTGAAAGTTTCCCCTCATGTTCCCCTTAAACTTTTCACCTTTCTCCCTCAACCCATAACCTCTGGTTGTAGTCCCACCCAACCTCAGTGGAAAAAGCCTGCTTGCTCTCTATACCCCTCATAAGAGGGAAGGGGAAGGAAAAATTCAAGTCCCAGAAAGGAGAAATCAATGTTCATACCAAAGGGACAAAGCCAATCGACTAATGCAAAAGAGAAAGGAAAAACAACTTTATACATTATTTACATCATCATGCGTGAATGTTATTTTCCCAGAAACACCTGGCAGAGCTAAGGTAAAGAAAGAGAAGCAGACATTCGGAGGCTTTCTAACTAGAAAGCTGAAATGCCGAAACACAGAGTTCCTGTCAAATTCTTGTCCCAAGTATCTTTATTCGTTAATTCTTGATCACCAATGGAGAGTGGTGTAATTAATCAAAGAGACGTCTCCTTTTAAAGAACATTTATAAATGAAAGAAATTGGATTATACTATCTTAAACAAGAGAAAATCTGCAAATGCTGGAAATCAAAGCAACACGCACAAGATGCTGGAGGAACTCAACGGGCCAGGTAGCATCTCTGGAGAAAGAGTACAGTCGGCTTTTCGGGCTGAGACCCTTTAAACCATTCTTTGGTCCTTCACGCTTATTACCCCTTTTCACGTTGCACATTCTGTCATTGACACTCTACTGAGCCCAGGCATCGCCAAGACCTGTAGTGCTCCGTGATTGGTGAATCCAAATGAAGCTCACTATGATTGGTGAACTCTGGTTCCGGTGAGCCGCGCTGTGATTGGCGAATCAGAGGGAACTCTTATAATTGATTGGCGGATTGATACTTCCGGTGAACCGCGCTTGCTGGAATGGTGTTGGAGACTTTCACCCGATTGTCTGTTAAGGTCTGGTTGATGAAGTTACAGGATCGTGATGAAGGTCTCCGCCTGAAACGTCCACTGTATATTCACTTATATAGATTCTGCCTGATCTGCTGAGTTCCTCCAGCACTTGGTGTGTGTTGCCAGCATCTGCAGAAACTCTTGTGTTTAAAAACAAGCCTCTATTGGTTTTATATCAGGGACGTCAACAATTCCCTTTCCTTGGTACATGCTACACGACCGGCTGAGTTTCCACAGCATATTGTTTATTGCTCCAGATGTAAATTAAGATGTTTATCTTTTGATTAGCTGTTCTTATCCACTGTGATATTGTGTCCAAATTGTAAGGCTTTTGCATCAGCCTAGGTTCGTTCGGGACTGCTACATAAACCAATCTCTTCGGAAATAATAAACGAGTCTGAGGCATTTACTAATCGATTTCATAAATCTAAATAATGATTAGCAATAGTGAATTCCCAGTGTATTTGAAATACCGCGAAGTACCACTGTTCCAATATGAGATTACGATAGGTGGGTATTACACCTCCAAGTACTTAAAGAAGGCGGGGGGGGGGGGGGGAGACGGGGACAAAACTGTGCTGTTGGTTAACACACACAAAGTGCCAGAGGAACTTATTCATTTCCATAGATGAAGCCTGCTGAGTTCCTCCAGCATTTTCTGTGCCTTTGTCTTGCAGATAAAATGGGTGAATACCGATCCTGTACTGCCGTCATTTATGAAAGTGATGTAGTAATGTGATAGGCCACGTCGGAAGTTTGGAAATCTCTAAGTGGTCGGCTCAAGCACTCGTGGCTCTGCTGTGTCAGCAGGGAAACTGAGATTTGATGGGCTATAATTAGGGATGTGGATTGCCTTGTCGTGATTCAGACTCAGATTCATTTATTTACGTTGAAACGTACAGCGAAAAGCGTTTTCTGTATTAACAACCATCACAACCTAAAGATGTGCTCACAAACAGGAGAAAATCTGCAGATGATGGAAATCCAAAACAACACACACAAAAAATGTGTGATGAAGGGTCTCGGCCCGAAAAGTCGACTGTTTACTCCTCCAAGCATTTTGCATGTGTTGCTAAAGATCTGCCGGGGCAGCCCACGCGCGTCACCACATATTCCGGTGCCAAGATAGTAAGCCAGATCAGATCATGTTCAGATTATGAAGAACGATTCAGTACCCGATGGCTGCTCAGCGTTCAGTGAACTCGGAGGACATAAACAGTACAAACAGTACTGGCCTTCTGCCAATAATGCTGTGCTGAGCTGCATAAACTTATCAATCTAACCTTTACTTCCTGGATCTCCACTCTGCCTTGGATCACTTGGGCAATAACAATATCTACGCCAGGCTGTTGAACTGAATTGACATCTTTCAAAAACACGAGGAGTAAAAATCTTTACGTGACGTCTCTGTCTAAAGGTGCAATGAGCGATTTATAGTAATTTATAATAAATAGTATGTACAACAGTATAACATAGAAATTCAGTTGTGTCAGCATGAATTAATCAGTCTGATGGCCTGGTGGAAGAAGCTGTCCCGGAGCCTGTTGTTCCCGGCTTTTATGCTGTGGTACCGTTTCCTGGATGGTAGCAGCTGGAGCAGTTTGTGATTGGGACGACTCGGGTCCCCGATTATCCTTCGGGCCTTTTATCCACACCTGTCTTTGTAAATGTCCTGAATAGTGGGAAATTCACATCTACAGGTGCACTGGGCTGTCCGCACCACTCTCTGCAGAGTCCTGCGACTGAGGGAAGTACAGTTCCCATACCAGGCAGTGATGCAGCCAGTCAGGATGCTCTCAATTGTGCCCCTGTAGAAAGTTTGTCGATTCAGCTCAGCGTTCAACACAATTATACCCTCGGTTCTTATCAACAAGCCCTAAAATCTGTGCTTCCGTACCTCCCTCTGCAACTGGATCCTTGACTTCCTCATCAGCAAACCACAGCAGGTGCGGATTGGAAATAACTAGCTGGGTGACCATCAACAGTGGTGCACCTCAAAGGGCGCGTGCTTAGCCCATACTGCTCTACTCTCTCTACACCACGATAGTGTGGCTAGACACAGCTCAAACGACATCTATAAATTTCCCCATGACACCACAGTCATTGGCAGAATTTCCGATGGTGACAGTTCGGCGTTCAGTCACGAGATGAGTTGAGTGGTGTCGGAATGGCAACCTTGCACTCAACGTCAGTAAGACCAAGAAATTGAGAGTCTTAAAAATTATAATGTATTGCAATGTACTCGGGCCACAAAACAACAAACTTCACGACATATGCCATTGATATTAGACCTGATTCTGATCCTGATACATCCCATAACCCTCCATTTTTTTTATGTCGATGTACCAACCTAAGAGTCTTTTAACCATCCTGTTGTATCAATCTGTACCACCAGCCCTGGTAGTAAGTTCCAGGTATATGCCTCTCTCCGTGTAAAGAAAAACAAATACCCCTGACATCTCCCATAAATGTTTCTAGCCTGTCTCTAGACCATGAGGTGAACAGGCGTGTTGCAATTGGTGAAAATGTAATTTGCCCTGCGGTCATCGGCTTGCATAAATATTGATTGGTGTCGCCCAGATGTGATATGTTAAACTTGGTGGCTAAAGATGCCAAGCAAAACCAAAACAGTTTCAAAGTTGAAGTAAATTTATTATCACACTAAGTATATGTCACCATATACTACCCAGAGACCCGTTTTCTTGCAGGCATTTACAGGACAATAAAGAAATACAACAGAATTTCAACGTTCAAAGAAATGTACACAACAAATACAAAAAAGAGAAAAAAGTAACAATAATAAAACATAAATAAATAAACAATGAATATCAAGAACATGAGTTGTAGAGTTCTTAAAGTTCAAATGCTCAAAATTCAAAGTACATTTATTACACTGGACAACAAATGTTTTCGAAAGTGTTGCTTCCTCAGAATTTTTTTAATGATAGACTGAAGATGAACACAAATATAATTTCAGACTACTTGTATCACGTAGGAATTTGGAGAAAAAACAAATGAACTTTTATTGAATATAATGTGTTTAATTGCATAATGGTGCTGATGCTTTGCAATAGTTCAACTAAGTTAAAAATATTTTGTTAATGATTTTCATTTGTGCTCAGTGTCTAAGGCTTCTCGCTTAAGTGTCCAACAATAATTTGCCAGCACTGATGGATTCCAGTTGCCCTGGTATCTTTTCTCCATGTCCTGTTGAAACCTTTCACCATGCTTGTCACTAACAGCACCAAGATTTGCAGAGAAGAAGTCTAAATGGGAATGCGGAAAATGAATCTTTAGTGACATGTTGCATTTCATGGTTTTACATGCTTGAAGCATGCTTTCAATCAGCTGCATGTACCTTGGTGCTCTGTAGATGCTGAGAAAAATTTCAGCAACTTCCTTGAATGCCTTCCATGTGATTTTCTCCAGTCCCACTAGAAATTCTTCAAGTTGCCTGTCATTGATGACCTGTTTGATTTGTGGACCAACAAAAACACTTTCCTTAATCTTGGCATCAGTTATTCTGGGAAGCATCTGTCTCAAATATCAAAATCCTCCATAGAAATTTTTGTGCCTGGTGAAAACAAATTCCATCCTTACAGTCCTGAACCCAATAATTATTACTAAAACCTGTCCTGCCATGCAGCAGCCGCGTTGCCTATGCATGCCCAAGCATGCCTGGACAAGATAGGAAACTTTCCAGCTTACATTCAGGGCAACATTTTAATTGACTTGAATTATGAATTGAAATAGTAAACATAAGTTTATTAAAAAATGGTGCATGATAGGGAAATTTCATGGTGATTTTCATGATCAGTAGCCCAAAGTTCATAAGATATACCTAAAGGTATTCAGGAAGCAAAATCTTTGTTGTCCAGTGCGAAGTATCTCTACTATATACAGCCTTGAGATTTGTCTCTTTACAGGCAGCCAAAAAACAAAGAAACCCCAATGTGCAGGGGAAAAAAACATCCAAACAATAAAAGTAAGCAAATAGCATTCAGAACTGAAATTTATGAAAGTGAGTTCACAGCCACGAAGCCAGTCACAGCTGATCCTGGAGCCCATTAGTTGCAGGCCATAGTCTCAGTTTAGTGCAGAGATGAGTAAACCTTGCAGAGCAGCAAGTTGAACACAGGCTCACAAAGTGAGTCCATAGGTTTTGGAATCAGTTAATTGTTGGGGTAAGTTGTAATTATCCCCTCTGGTTGAAAAGCCTGATGGCTGATGGATAATAACTGTTCCTGAACCTGGTGGCGTGGGACCTAGGTATCCTGTACCTACTTCTCGATGACAGCAGTGATGAAAGAGCATGGCTTGGACGGCGGGGATCCTCGATGATAAATGTTGCCTTTTTGTGGCAGTGCTCCTTGTAAGTTAGCTCAATGTTAGTAGAGCTTTGTCTTTTATGGAAAAGGCTGTATGGATCACTTTCTGTTGAATTTCCAATCCTGGGCAATGATGTTTCCACACCAGGCTGTGATGCAACCAGTCAGGATACTGTCCGTTGTGCATCTATAGGTTTATAAATGCTTCAGATGACATGACCTCAAAGAAAGTAGAGCCATTGCAGTGCATTCTTTGTGATGGCACTTACATGCTGGTAAATGCTGGCATTTACATGCTGGTCCAAGGACAGATCTTCTGATGTGGTAATTTGGCATTACCACATCCTTACCTGCTTACCTACTCCCTCTGGTGCTTCTCCCCTTCTCTTTCTTCCATTGTTCTCTATCTTCTCCTATCAGATTCCACCTTCTCTTTTATCTCTTTCAACTTTCCAGCTCTTTATTTCACCCCTCTCCCAGTTTCACCTATCACCTTCCACCTTGTACTTCTTCCTTGACAGAATTTAAAGTTACTGACCCTCTTGATCCACCAATCCCTCAATGAAAACTGGCTTATGGTCCTCAAACTTCTTCCTCCTGTAGTCAATATCAGCTCTTTGGTTTTGTTGACATTGAATGAGAGATTGTTGTTGTGGCAGCATTCAACCAAATTTTCACAGTGCCTCCTATATGACAATTCATCACCACCTTTGATTCGGCCAACAACAGTAACTTAAATATGCCATTGGAGTTGTGCTTAGCCACAGACTCACACGAACAGGGGGCTAAGCACAAAGCCTTGTGGTGCATCTCTGCTGACGATGACCATGGAGGAGATGTTGTTGTCAAACTGGGGTCTAGAGTGAGGAAATTGGGGATCCAGTTGCACAGGAGGTTTCAAGGCCAGATTTCAAAGTTCAAAGTAGAGTTATTACCAAAGTATGTACATATATGTCACCATATACAACCCTGAGTTTCATTTTCAGAACCAGAATCAGAATCAGGTTTACTGTCACCGGCATGCGTCATGAAATTTGCTAACTTAACAGCAGCAGTTTGATGCAATACATAATATAAAGGAAAAAAATTAAAATTAACTAATAATAATAAAATTTTAAAAAGTGAGTCAATTACAGTTCTCTGTATATTGAATAGAATAACAATCATGCAAAAACAAAAATAGTATCGGTACATATTAAAAAAGTGAGGTAGTGTTCACAGGTTCAATGTCTATTTAGGAATCGGATGGCAGAGGGGAAGAAGCTGTTCCTGAATTCCTGTGTGTCTTCAGGCTTCTGTACCTTCTACCTGATGGTAACAGTGAGAAAAGGGCATGACCTGGGTGCTGGAGGTCCTTAATAATGGACGCTGCCTTTCTCAGACACCACTCCCTGAAGATGTCTTGGGAACTTTGTAGGCTAGTACCCGAGATGGAACCGACTAAATTTATGACCCTCTGTAGCTTCTTTCGATCCTGTGCAGATCATCCCCTCCCCCATACCAGACAGTGATGCAGCCTGTCAGAATGCTCTCCACAGTACATCTATAGAAATGTTTGAGTGTTTTTGTTGACATATCAAATCTCTTCAAACTCCAAATGAATTATAGTCGCTATCTTGCCTTCTTTATATCTCTATTGACATGTTGGGACCAGGTTAGGTCCTCAGAGATCTTGACACCCAGGAAGTTGAAACTGCTCACTCTCTCCACTTCTGATCCCTCTATAAGGATTGGTGTGTGTTCCTTTGTCTCACCCTTCCTGAAGTCCACAATCAGCTCTTTTGGCTTACCGATGTTGAGTATAAGGTTGTTGCTGCTATGCCACTCCACTAGTATATCTCGCTCCTATACTTCCTCTTGTCTCCATTTGAGATTCTACCAACAATGGTTGTATCATCAGCAAATTTATAGATGGTATTTGAGCTATGCCTAGCCACACAGTCATGGGTACATAGAGAGTAGAGCAGTGGGCTAAGCACACACCCCTGAGGTGCACTAGTGTTGATTGTCAGCGAGGAGGAGATGTTATCACCAATCCGCACAGATTGTGGTCTTCTGGTTGGGAAGTCGAAGATTCAATTGCAGAAGGAGGTACAGAGGCCTAGGTTCTGTAACTTATCAATCAGGATTGTGGAAATGATGGTGTTAAACACTGAGCTATAGTCGATGAACTGCATCCTGACATAGGTGTATGTATTGTCCAGGTGGTCTAAGGCTATGTGAAGAGCCATTGAGATTGTGTCTGCCATTGATTTATTGTGGCGATAGGCAAATTGCAGGCTCTTGCTGAGGCAAGAGTTCAGTCCAGTCATGACCAACCTTGTGAGTATTCACAGTAAATGCAAGGAAACACAGCAGAATCAATGAAAAACCATACACAAGACAGATAAACAAGTAATGTACAAAAGACAACAAACTGTACCAGTACAAAAATTAAAACAAAAAATAGTAAGCAATAAAGACAACAAAATCTGCAGATGCTGGAAATCCAAGAACACACACAAAATGTTGGAGGAACTCAGCACCTATGGAAAAGAGTAACAGTCCACCTTTTAGGCTGAGACCCTACACCAGGACTGGAAAAAAAGATAAGAAGTCAGCATAAAAAAGGTGGGGGAATAAGTATAAAGTGGTAGGTGATAGGTGAAACTGGGATAGGGGTGAAATAAAGAGCTGGAAAGTTGATTGGTGATAGAGATAAAGGACAGGAGAAAGTGGAATCTGATAGGAGGAGGTAGAATACAATGGAAGAAAGGGAAGGGAAGAAGCACCAGAGGGAGTAGGTAAGCAGGTAAGGAGATAAGGGGAGTAAGAGAAATGGGATTGGGGGATTGTTGAAGGGGGGCAATTACTGAAAGTTTGAGAAATTGATGTTCATGCCATGAGGTTGGAGGCTACCTAGATGGAATATAAGGTGTTGCTCCTCCAACCTGAGTGTGGCCTGATCACAGCAGTAGAGGAGACCACGGACTGACATGTCCGAATGGGAATAACACATAGAATTGAAATTGAAATGGTGGCCACTGGGAGATACCGCTTTTACTACCCAGTGGAGCGTAGGTGCTCAGTGAAGCGGTCTCCCATTGTATGTCAGGTCTCACCAATATTCAGGAGGCCGCACCAGTTACAGTAGATGACCCACACAGACTCACAGGTGAAGTGTTGCTTCACCTGGAGGGACTGTTTGGGGCTCTGAATTGTGGTGAGGGAGGAGGTGTAGAGCAGGTGTAGCCCTTGTTCCACTTGCAAGGATAAATATTAAATATGAATCCTTGAAAGTAAGTCCATAGTTTGTGTGAACAGTCATTGTTGGGGTGAGTGAAGCAGAATTATTTCCCCTCTGTTTCAAGAGCCTGTTCCTTGAGGAGTAATAACTGTTCCTGAATTTGGTGGTGTGTGTTTTGGGGCTCTTGTATCTCCATCCTGATGAGTGCGAGGGTAAGAAAACGTGGCCTGGATGCTGGTGGTGCGGGAGGAGACCTTGACGATGGATTCTGCTTTCCATAATCACTAGTTTTGATGGATATCATAGTGTTAAATGTTGGGCTATACAGTACGCAATGAGGAGCATCCTGATATATGTCCAGCTGTTCCAGAGCTGAATGAAGTCAGTACAGTAGTTATTGCTTCAGCTTCTTATGAAAAGTAATTGATCATTAACTCTTACTTCCTTTGAAATGTACTTAAGAATCTTTTCAGAGACGAGCTTCAGAGTGCGCGGGTACAGACGAGCGCAGGTTGCGGTCCTGTGATTGGTGAAGCTGAGCGTCGGTGCACGGTGATTGGCGAAGCCGAAATTCGGTGCGTGGTTATTGACGAAGATGAGAAACGGTGGGTGGTGAATGGCGAAGCTGAGAGTCGATGCGCGGTGATTGGCGAAGCTGAGAGTCGATGCGCGGTGATTGGCGAAGTTGAGAGTCGGTGGGTGGTGATTGGCGAAGCTGAGTCGGTGGGTGCTGATTGGCGAAGCTGAGAGTCGGTGGGTGGTGATTGGCGAAATTGAGAGTCGATGGGTGGTGATTGGGGAAGCTGAGAGGCGCAGCGCGGTGATTGGCGAAGTTGAGAGTCGGTGGGTGGTGATTGGCGAAGTTGAGAGTCGGTGGGTGGTGATTGGCGAAGTTGAGAGTCGGTGGGTGGTGATTGGCGAAATTGAGAGTCGGTGGGTGGTGATTGGGGAAGCTGAGAGGCGGAGCGCGGTGATTGGCGAAGTTGAGAGTCGGTGGGTGGTGATTGGCGAAATTGAGAGTCGGTGGGTGGTGATTGGCGAAATTGAGAGTCGGTGGGTGGTGATTGGGGAAGCTGAGAGGCGGAGCGCGGTGATTGGCGAAGTTGAGAGTCGGTGGGTGGTGATTGGCGAAATTGAGAGTCGGTGGGTGGTGATTGGGGAAGCTGAGAGGCGGAGCGCGGTGATTGACGGAGTAGCGTCGGCAGGGAAACGGGAAGCGGCAGGCGGGAGTGGTTGCCTGGGCTGACCGATAAAAGGTGGCGGAGAGAGTGGCTAGTGAGGCCTTGGGTTAAATCGTTTTCTGTTGAGGGGGGAATTGAAACAAAATGGGCTGCCTGTTCTCCAGGAAGTCTAAAGGGAAGAAACAGAGCAAGGCGGCGGAGGGGGAAGAGCCGCCGAAGCAGTACAGCTGGGACAACCGGGCGAAGGAGGTGAGGAGGGGGCGTGAAGAGTCTGGGGGAAGGTGGAAGAGAAGGTTTGATGAATTGTGGGATCATCGGTTTAAATTGAATATAGCCAGGGGTCGAGGTAAATATTTGAAAAACAAACAAAGCCTGTAGCTGTTTGAAAAATCTGAAATAAGCATGCACAAATCAGCAAATTCTCACCAGATTGAACCACCACTTCATCAAGACCAAAAGGAGACGAGTTATTGAAAAAACTCGACGGGTCAGGTAGTATTTGTGGAGGGGAATGGGAAGCCTACACTTCGGGTCGAGAGCCTTCATCTAGACTGGACTACAAAGTGAAGGGATAGTCACTCGACCCGAAATGTCGATAATTAATTTCCGCCCAGAGACGTTGTCTGACCTGCTCGTCTTTTTTTTTAACTCGAGTCTAATCTCTTGTCCCTCCTTGGAAAAGATCGTCAATGCGAGGGTGTCAAGGCACGGAGTAACAGGTAGAATATGGTGAGATTGGTAAATTATCGAGGGATGGAGTTTTTTTGTGTGTGGGAATGGTAGGGATTGTTTGTAGCAATGGAAATGAGACCTTAATGAAAAGGGAAGTTCCCTCTTTCGATATAGTTGAGACCCGCAGGGGAAGAAGCTCGTAGCTTTTGCTGAATGGATTTGGGATCGGTTGCTCCCCGCCCTTCTGTGAAGTCAATGTCAAGTAAGAAGTCGCTTCTATCTTTTTAGGGCCTAATATAAAATTATCTTTTTGTCAGTAGCAGAAGTAGACAACATGCACGATGTAGAAATAGATTTAATTTTGGACAAATTAAATATAAAATGGTATGTTTTTAGCTGGGATAAATTTTTGAATGCCCATTAATATTGCCGTATCTTGCCAGCCTTCCAATTTGATTATGACTTTTTGTACACAATTTAATCATTGAAGACAGTTAAGGATCTCCCAGAAGTTTGAACATTTTATTTCTGTGTTTATGGTCAATGGAGTGTTGATCTTTGTTGAGATCAGTTGCTTTCATAGACTTTCCTATAATGCGCTGCAGGTGTCAGTGTGTTCATGTGCACCCCTGACCCATTCCAACAATCTGCCGTCTCCTCTCTAATTAATCATGTCACTTCTTGTCTCCCTCCTCTAACATTTTATATTGTCTGGTTTAGTTATCATTGCTATAAAGTGCAACTTTAGTAACTGTTATATTGTTTTTTGGTTGGCAAGTTCTGGTTATGGACTCGTGTGTGAGATGTGTTGATTTGAGTTAAATACTGTATCTGCATGATGACTTCCTGTGATTTTACTGTGATGCAGCATACAAAGTTATTATTTTTGTTGGTGAAGATATCTAACAGTTGGATGACTAGAATTGTTTCTGGAGTTGGGTACTTACTTTACATAAAATCTGAACCAGTATCTTTACTATGGTCCAAGTGGAAAATCTATTCCTTTTGAAAGGAAAGAAAAGTAGAATAGATGGCTTGGCCTATTGGTGTTGGCTTTAAGAGGATGGCTCATTATTTTTCTTTCACCTCTGAATTGCTGACCACTTATCTGAGGCCATGAGTCCTCATTTGAGACAGTTTAGCATGGGGAAGGATCATCCCTACATCTACACACTCAAACTCTGCAGGTCAGTTTTCATCTCATTTTCTAAACCCAAGCATCCCTGTCTACTTAATATTTTTCCCCTCATGATGCACTGACCTTCCCAGGAATGAATCTAGCCAATCTCTGTGTCACATTCTTCCTTGGATAGGGAGACCCTATCTGTACACATCATTCTTGGTGTCTCACTTGAGTCCTATTGTTTAAGCCAGATCTTTAAAACATAAAGGCCAACATACCATTTCCCCTCCTAATTGCTTGTTATACTTGCATGTTAACTTCTGATTCAGAGACCTGAGTGACCTTGTGAAAGCCAACACCTTTCAGACTCTGACCATTTAAACCAAAAAATGGCCTTTGTTATTTGGGCAGCATGGTAGTGTAGCAGGTAGCATCATGCTATTCTAAGGCTAGCAACCTGGGTTCCATTCTTGCTGCTGTCTATAAGGAGTTTGTACTTTCTGCTTGTGAATGCATAGGTTTCCTCCCCAATTTCAAAAATGTGCGAGTTAGTTGGTCACATGGGTGTCATTGGGTGTCTTTAAACCTAAAGCCTCTGAATTAGTAAAGTGCATAAGATGGTTCTTGCTTGGAAATTATTCAGTTTAATACTGTCAGTGGCTGAGCTCAAGCTGTTTGTCCAATTAGAGTTTATTTTCTTATCTTTTGTTTCAGATGGCATTATTACTCTATTACATTGCTGACAGATTTTGCCCATCTAGATTCTGTTCTTTAATTCTCAAAACCCATTGTGGTCTAAAATCAGGGGGTGGGGGCGCGAAGAAGCTGTGTCTAACTTTCATGGTTAATGGAAGCCTTTGTTACAGTGATACGATAGTAACATTAAGTAATTACGGTACCTTTTTCATCTGATTTAGTAGTTTTATGATTCATAGTTTCACAAGTGAGGTTTCACTTATCACAAAAATCCAAAATGAGAGAAAATCACCAAAAATTTTTCACAACTGTTCTTTTGCAGCGTTAACATTGTTAGCATGAGAAACTACTGGTTTTTCATGGAAACATATCTTTAGTCCCAGTTGTTGTTTCAAGAGCAAATCATTGCTCCACATAAAGCCAGTTCAGTATTGGCTCTAATGTAATGCTGCTCCTTGTACAGTGGCAGAGGCTAATCTATTAATCTGCTTATGATAAATAGAAGTCATTTGGAAAGTGGGCTCCAACATTTGTAGTTATTTTAGTTGCCAGTTTGTTAATTATATTTGAAGTATTCACTCAATGAATCCAAAACTAAGATTTTGGGGTAGTTTCTCCAAGACAGCAGTCTACAAAGTGCCTTGTTTGTAATACTCTGTTACTTGGGAAATAAAGTTGCTTGTGGAGTAATTCTGCATTAACTTTTAAAATGGTTGTATGTTTTTCAAGTTCAGCTGCTATGACGTACCCAATTTGTTTAAAGTGCAAATGGTGTGTGGATTTCTGAAAGTTTATTCTTGTCAGATCAAAGTAAATGCATTTGCTATTTTATTTGCAGTTTAATTTAAAATACACTGCTTATTGCACACCAGTTCACTCACATTTAGGATGTTGTTTTATTGGTACCGATTGTCCTAAAATGGTTACAGCATGGAAGATCATATTGGCCTGTTGAGTGCCCCTACACCACACCCTTTTTGATCTACGTCCACTACCGGTCTTGATGGTGCAATCTATGTTCTGTGCACTCATGATTTCCACTTGCTCACTGGAATCTGCCTTTAGGTACCAATTAGACAAATTAAAAACAAACCTGAACAAATAATTAAAACTCAAGAGGAATATTGCTTACTGCAATCAGAGAAAGCAAGCATGTCATTTTCCAAAATTTAATGTAATTTTGTATGGGATATTGTCACTAAATGTGCAATACTGCTAATAAGAATTTTTAAAATGTAAAATTAATGATTTTTACACCAACAGCACAATGGTGCAAGTAGTGGGGAACATTCCCCAGGATCAGTTGTTTTATTTTTGCCAGTAAAAATGTAGACAAAAATGCAGAAACAAAATTTTTGATTAAACCCTTTGAGAGTGCACATTTCCATGGGGTGCCACAGTAGCATAACAGTTGGGTTGTCAGAGTTTGGAGTTCTGATATATAGTCGCTGTGAACTCGTGGGTTCCCTCCAGGTGCTCAAGTTTCCTCCCACATTCCAAAGATGTATCTGTTAGTAGGTTATTTGGTCATCGTAACTTGTCCTGTGATTAGGCTGGGATTAAATAGGTGGATAGGTGGCTTGAACTGTGGTGGGGCTCATAGGGCTGATGGAGCCTGTTTCTGCCCCCCCCCCCCATATCTCTAAATAAATAAGCAAACAAAAATACATGATATGAGGTTAAGATTAATAAAACTGGACAGATGGGTCACATGGTATTGGACTATAGTTTTATTATGTATTTCATGTATTTTTGGCCATTGCCTCCCAGCTGGGAGGGCAAATAATTCTTAAGTGTTGGATTTTAAGTTTGAAGAGTAAGGTGTTTTAAAGTTATTTTGGTTTATCTATACGTGAGGAAAAGAGTAAACTAAGATGTTTCATTGTTTGAGGAATCTGCTGTATTTCAACAGCTGCTGTGGACAAGGTATAAGCGTGGTGATGGCAAGATCAATTTCTGGTGGCGTTTGTTTCCTGTGTTCAACGGTAAAAATTGTCACAGTTCCTATTTGGGCACAAGACACAACAGGATTGTTCTTGCAACATGGTTTCCTGCACACTTCCCTAATTAAGGCAACAAATTGAACAACCATAACATTTATTTTTAATATGCAATGTAATTTGGCCACTGTCTAAAGCATGATTTTGTATATTTTTTTAAAACCTTTTTAAATGTGTGCATTGTAGTACAATCAGTAAACACCATACCTATTCATTCTTGTTGTAGGACCTGTATTTGAACCTAACCTAGAAAGTAGGTTTCACTTATTTAATAAGCCCCTAGAGATTTGCTTAGCAAGTCACAACCCTTTAACACGGAGCTACTTGTGAAGCAGTACCTAATGATGAAAAATAGTTTTGTTCTAAGGTTTCCAGTTCCATTTGTGCAGTAAGCAGATTCAAATAATAATTAGTGTTTCAGAAATTGAGCACAATATGTATTAGTGGTGCAACATGAATTTGGGTGACTCAATGTTATTCCACCAACAATAAGTCACTTTGAGAATCCTTGAAGCCCACCAAGTTTTTGGTCCTCACTCCAAGTGCTTGTGTTTCTCTTTTGATATGCCTCAAAAGTTATGGTTGGTTGAGTCCATGCCATAACTTATGAATTTAATGCTTCCCCCCCCACCCACCCCACAGACTTTCATATAATATATACTACCTCTGGGCTGACTAAACCTCTGTACTTAATTTATATTCTGTTCTGTTTAACTTAACCTCCACCACATCCTCTTCCCAGGCTTATCCTTTCTCCTGTGGCACCCAGAAGAGGATGTTGCTCCAAATCGTTCACACTTGAACCAACAAACCGTAAACTGAGTGCAGTCTTTGCTCTTTGTGGTCCTGGTTGATTATAAATTATAGTAACTGTTGTTAAAGCTCATATAGCATCAAAATCAAGTTTACTATCACTGGCATGTGATGTGAAATTTGTTAACTTGGCAACAGCAGCAGTTCAATGCAATATGTAATATAGAAGAGAAAAACCTAATAAATAAGTAAATCAATTACAGTATACATATATTGAATAGATTAAGAACGCGCAAAAATCAGAAATACTGTATATTTTTTTAAAAGAGTGAGGTAGTATCTAAGGGTTCAATGTCCATTTAGGAATCAAACAGCAGAGGGGAAGAAGTTGTTCCTGAATCGCTGAGTGTGTGCCTACAGGCTTCTGTACCTCCTATCTGATAGTAACAGTGAGAAAAGGGCATGCCCTGGGTGCTGGAGGTCCTTAATAATAGATGTTGCCTTTCTGAGATACCGCTCCCTGAAGATGTCCTGGGTACTTTGTCAGCTAGTACCCAAGATGGAGCTGACTAGATTTATAACCCTCTACAGCTTCTTTCGGTCCTGTACAGTAGCGCCCCCCCCCCCCCCATTCCAGACAGTGATTGAGCCTGTCAGAATGCTCTCCACCGTATATCTATAGAAGTTTGAGTGTATTTGTTGACATGCCAAATCTCTTCAAACTCCTAATGAAGTATAGCTGCTGTTTTGCCGCCTTTATAACTACATCGATATGTTGGGACCAGGTTAGATCCTCAGAGATCTTGACACCCAGGAACTTAAAGCTGCTCACTCTCTTCACTTTGTAGTGAATTCTTTTTTTTAAAACTTTTTTTTATTGCGTTTTCAAGTAATTACAGAATAAAAGTATATGGAAAAAAAATGTATATTATCCTTCCCCCCCTCCCCTTAACCCCTCCCCCCTAACATCCCTATAGAAAAAAAGAAGAAAGAAAGAAAGAAAAAAAAGAGAGTGCCTGGATATTGGAAGATCCCCACATGCTCCATGGAGTTCGTAATAACTTTAGTATATATATTTATTTCTTTCCCCAAATAACCAATTATTTCATCTTCGGAGCACCTATATATTTAAACTTTGTAGTGAATTCTTGTCCCATTTGTGGTTTACTTGGCATTCGTTCAACTGCTGTATGATGCAGAACATTCAAAAGTGTTTAACTTTTTCACCTGTCAGGAAGCAGGTAACTTCCCTTCACCCTGTTGCTCTAAGTTGTCGTCTTTCTGTACTCCGCTCTTGGTATTATATGGCTGGAACATTCTAATTCTCTATTAGAATATGCCCATGTGCACAGTTATTACAACAACAACACTGCTGAATTATGTATGAAAAGGAAAGGAAGAAATTGCATTCAAATGGTCCTCATTTACATCTTTGAAATGTCCCAAAGGAGTATCTGAGGATTTCCTGGATTGCATGTTAGGCATAGAGATATTTACACAGATTTTACAATGCTATCCAAAGGATAGGAGAGAATTAGTGCAAGAATCTTCACAACGTGTGTATTTGCAAGCCAGTACTTAGTGTTATAGACTGGTGTTGGAAATCACTGCAACACCCTAAATGCTGGAGGAACTCAGTAGGCCAGGTAGTATGTAGGAAAAGAGTATAGTCAATGTTTTGGGCCGAAACCCTTCGGTGGAAAGGGGAATAGACAGTGGACAGCCAGCGCCTCTTCCCCAGGGCACCACTGCTCAGTACAAGAGGACATGGCTTTTAAGTTAAGGGGAGGGAAGTTCAAGGGGGATATTAGAGGAAGGTTTTTCACTCAGAGTGGTTGGTGTGTGGAATGCACTGCCTGAGTCAGTGGTGGAGGCAGACACACTAGTGAAGTTTAAGAGACTACTAGACAGGTATATGGAGGAATTTAAGGTGGGGGTTATATGGGAGGCAGGGTTTGAGGGTCGGCACAACATTATGTGCTGTACTGTTCTATGTTCTAAACCACTGATTTTTCTAAATAATACTTATTGTAAAATTTGTACTTTTTAACGAACTCATATTTTTCACACTGGCAGAAAGTGGTATAGCCACTTATATCCTATTTTCTTTTTGGTTCTGATTTTGTATATGTAGAGAGGATTGGAGTTGGTGACACTGATGATTCTTTGTCTTAGATACTATAAACAGCCCAGGTTTTTTCTTTTTTTTCTGTTAGTTAGTGGTTAGTTTGTTAGATTAGTTCTTGTTTTTTTGGGGTAATTTTTTTTCTTTTCCTCTTTCTTCTTTTTCTGTTTTTTTTATATTGATATACCTAGTTTTTTTTGTCTTCTCCGTATTATATTTGTATCACGTATGATTTGGGAAGACTTAACTATATTGTATTTGCTTGTGTATCCTTATATGCTCATTTTAATTTTGTAATCCCAATAATTATGCATCAATCTTACCATGTTGATATTAATAAAAAGATTGAAAAAGAAAAATTAAAAAAAATAAAATAAAAGAAAGTGGTATAGCAACTAACACAAAACGTGAAAATCTGCAGATGCTGGAAATCCATGCAACACACAAAATGCTGGAGGAATTCAGCAGGCCAGGTAGCATCTATGGAAAAGAATAAACAGTCAACATTTTGAGCCGAGATCCTTCATCAGGATTGGGGAGAAAAGATGAGGTCAGAGAAAGAAGGTTGGGGTGGGGAGGGGAGGAACAAGTGCAAGGAAGTAGGTGATGGATGAAATTGGGAGATGGGGAGGAGTGAAATAAAGAGCAAACACGAGGAAATCTGCAGATGCTGGTAATTCAAACAACACACACAAAATGCTGGTGGAACACAGCAGGTCAGGCAGCATCTATAAGGAGAAACACTGTCGACGGTTCGGGCCGAGACCCTTCGTCAGGACTAACCAAAAGGAAAGATAGTAAGAGATTTGAAAGTAGTGGGGGGAGGGGGAAATGTGAAATGATAGGAGAAGACCGGAGGGGGTGGGATGAAGCTAAGAGCTGGAAAGGTGATTGGCAAAAGGGATACAGAGCTGGAGAAGGGAAAGGATCATGGGACGGGAGGCCTCTGGAGAAAGAAAGAGGGGTGGGGAGCACCAGACGGAGATGGAGAACAGGCAGAGTGATGGGCAAAGAGGGAAAAAACAAACAACTAAATATGTCAGGGATGGGGTAAGAAGGGGAGGAGGGGCATTAACGGAAGTTAGAGAAGTCAATGTTCATGCCATCAGGTTGGAGGCTACCCAGCCGGTATATAAGGTGGTGTTCCTCCAACCTGAGTGTGGCTTCATCTTGACAGTAGAGGAGGCCATGGATAGACATATGGGAATGGGACATGGAATTAAAATGTGTGGCCACTGGGAGATCCTGCTTTTTCTGGCGGATCAAGTGTAGGTGTTCAGCGAAACGGTCTCCCAGTCTGCGTCGGGTCTCGCCAATATATAAAAGGCCACACCGGGAGCACCGGACGCAGTATACCACACCAGCCGACTCACAGGTGAAGTGATGCCTCACCTGGAAGAACTGTCTGGGGCCCTGAATGGTGGTGAGGGAGGAGAGGGAGGAAGTGTAAGGGCAGGTGTAGCACTTGTTCCGTTTACAAGGATAAGTGCCAGGAGGGAGATCGGTGGGAAGGGATGGGGGGGGGACAAGTGGACAAGGGAGTTGCATAGGGAGCGATCCCTGCGGAAAGCAGAAAGGGGGGGAGGGAAAGATGTGCTTGGTAGTGGGATCCCGTTGGAGGTAGCGGAAGTTATGGAGAATTATACGTTGGACCTGGAAGCTGGTGGGGTGGTAGGTGAGGACAAGGGGAACCCTATCCCGAGTGGGGTGGCGGGCGGATGGGGTGAGGACAGATGTGCGGGAAATGGGAGAGATGCGTTTGAGAGTAGAGTTGATGGTGGAAGAAGGGAAGCCCCATTGTTTAAAAAAGGAAGACATCTCCTTCGTCCTGGAATGAAAAGCCTCATCCTGAGAGCAGGTGCAGCAGAGCCGGAGGAATTGTGAGAAGGGGATAGCATTTTTGCAAGAGACAGGGTGGAAAGAGGAATAGTCCAAGTAGCTGTGAGAGTCTGTAGGCTTACAGCAGATATCAGTAGATAAGCCGTCTCCAGAGATGGAGACAGAAAGATCAAGAAAGGGGAGGGGAGGTGTCGGAAATGGACCAGGTAAATTTGAGGGCAGGGTGAAAGTTGGAGGCAAAGTTAATGAAGTCAACGAGCTCAGCACGCGTGCAGGAGGCAGCGCCAATGCAGTTGTCGATTTAGCGAAGGAAAAGAGGGGGACAGATACCCGTATAGACTTGGAACATGGACTGTTCCACAAAGCCAACAAAAAGGTAGGCATAACTGGGACTCATGCGGGTGCCCATGGCTACACCCTTGGTTTGGAGGAAGTGGGAGGAGCCAAAGGAGAAATTATTGAGAGTAAGAACCAATTCCGCTAGACGGAGGAGAGTGGTGGTAGAGGGGAATTGGTTAGGCCTGGAATCCAAAAAAAGCGAAGAGCTTTGAGACCGTCCTGGTGGGGGATGGAGGTATATAGGGACTGGACGTCCATGGTGAAAATAAGGCGGTGGGGGCCAGGGAACTTAAAATCATTGAAAAAATTCAAAGTGTGAGAAGTGTCATGAACATAGGTGGGAAGAGATTGAACAAGGGGGTGGATAAAACAGTGTCCAGGTATGCAGAAATGAGTTTGGTGGGGCAGGAGCAAGCTGAGACAATAGGTCTACCTGGACAGGCAGGTTTGTGGATCTTGGGTAGGAGGTAGAAACGGGAAGTGCTGGGTGTGGGAACTATGAGGTCAGTGGCAGTGGATGGGAGATCCCCAGAGCTGATAAGGTTGGTGATAGTATAGGAGACAATGGCCTGGTGCTTCTTAGTTGGGTCATGATCAAGGGTAAATAAGAGGAGGTATCAGAGAGTTGTTGCTGTGCCTCGACCAGGTAGAGGTCAGTACACCAGACAACAACAGCTCCCCCCTTATCAGCGGGTTTTATTGTGAGGTTGGGATTGGTGCGGTGGGAGCAGAGAGCACAGCGTTCGGAAGGAGTGAGGTTGGAATTGGAACAGGGTGTGGTGAAGTCGAGACGGTTGATGTTCTGTTGGCAATTAGCAATAAAGAGATCCAGAGCGGGGTGTCCATGAAGAGGAGACAGGAGAAGGGGTCATCGGTGGGGGTAGGAGAGTCCTTACCAAAGAAATAAGCTCGGAGACAGAGCCAGCGGAAGAAGAGTTCAGCGTCATGGTGTACACGGAACTCGCTGAGGTGTGGGTGAAGGGGGACAAAGCTGAGGCCCTTACTGAGAACAGAGAGCTCTGCCTCAGAGTTGAAGGTCGGAGGGAATGGTAAAGACCCGGCATGGATGAGAGATGGGATCAGAGCGGGGAGGGAGGCTGGTAGTGAAATAAAAGAGCTGGGAAGTTAATTGGTGAAAGAGGTAAAGGGCTGGAGAAGGAGAATCTGATAGGAGAGGACAGAAGACCTTGGAAGAAATGGAAGGGGGAGGAGCACCAGAGGGAGGTGATGGGGAGGTAAGGAGATAATATGAGAGAGGGAAACAGGAATAGTGAAGGGGGTGGGGGGGGGGGTGTTACTAGAAGCTAAAGAAATTTATGTTCATGCCATCAGGTTGGGGGCTACCCAGACAGAATTAAAGGTGTTGCTCCTCCAATCTGAGTTTGGGCTCATCGCGGCAATAGAGCAGGCCAAGAGTGACATGTCGATTGGGAAGTAGAATTGAGATGGATGGTCACTGGGAGATTGCTTTTTCTGGGGTTGAGTGTAGGTGCTCAGCGAAGCAGTCTCCCAATCTACACTGGGTCTTGCTGATAGACAAGAAGCCACACTGGGAGTACTGGAAACAGTAGATGACCCCATCAGACTCACAGGTGAAGTGTTGTCTCATGTGGCATCTGTGGGGTCACCTATGATAGTTTTACAAACTTGGTCATCACATTACACTCTGAAGAAGGATGTTGATGTCTGAGATGATGCATAAGATTTACCAGAAAGACTTCAGTGATGAAGAATTTCTGTAATAAGGTTAGACTGAAATAGGGTTGTTCCTGGAGTAGAGTGATAATTTTATATCCTGATGGGCTTAAGCCAAGGGACCAAAGACTAAGTAAGGCGGATTTGATTGGCAAAAGAGCCAAAGGTAACATGCAGGATTTTAATTTTTTTTATTATAATACAGTAATGGGGCCTTCCTGCCCAACTGGCCCACGCTGCCCAATTACACCCATGTGACCAATTAACCTCCTAACATTTGTGTCCTTGGGATGTGGGAAGAAACCCGCGTAGACGTGGCGAGAAAGAACAAACTCCTTACAGACAGCGGCGAGAAATTCTTGCATAGCTGTGATAGTTGTGAAGTGTTATGCACAGGTTGACAGTGTGGTGAATATATTTTCAGTTGTGATTTTCAAAAGGGATGAGTATCAGAGCTAATCTTGTTAAAATGGGGAAAGAGTAGAGTACTGGAACTGACTAAATTGCTGTAAAGAGACTTGATGATGGGCTAAATGATCTCCCTCTGAAATGTTGGGGTAACAAGAAGCATGTTTTCTGAACATTGCTGTGGAATCTTTATCAGCTGCTTGGAAAGACCATTGTGGCTTCTGCTTGATACTTATCTCAGCAGGCAATGTCTCCAAGAGAACAGCTTCTCCTTATTACTGAATAGATGCAAGCACACATCATTTCTGTGCCAAGTTTTTTTGAAAATCCACTTGTGATTTAACTGACCAAGCTGATATTTAAATGGCAATTTTTTTTTTAGTCTGAATTCTGTAGATTGATCCAAAATCACGACTTGCTGGTTTAATTGCACTGCCTAATAATATAAGCAAAATATTATTACAATGATGTATATGAGCATATTTCAATAAAAGCAGCCTTTGGATTAACTGAACCACAAGTTGACTTTTCTCCCCACCTAAAGTATGCTTTATAAAGTTTTCAGCATGAACTTATCTATGTCCACCATCAACACATTCAATGATATCACTGGACTGCAAAGACTTTCTTAACCTGGATTCCTTGCCTCTTCCACTCCTACCTTTTGTGCTTAGTAACTACCGGTACTGCCTGGCTGAGATTAATTTGTTGGTTTATTAATCTGAATTGAATAGCTTCCTGATCAGTTTTCACCTTTTTAATCTGTTTTCCTCTAATCTTCTCATTTCCTCTGAGCAGATGGTGAGTCTGCATTGAATTTGGGTCATCAGATAGCTACTCTTCATTCCCCTTGGTTGTTTTTCTTTCACCAGCTGAGTGTAGCCACTTCTGATTTGAGAATATTCCCTGTAATTTTGATTTGATTTAAAACAACATTTAAGGTTTTTTTTTTGCCTAAATCAGGGGTACTTTAATCGTATTTAGAGACTGATCCATTTCATTTTATGCATTACTATTATAAATTGGGTGGCAGGGTGGAGGTGTCTTTACGAAAGGAGGTGCCAGGCGCTCTGGTTCAAACTGTTAGGGAGGTGATGGTAACTGAAAAAACCATGCATTACAACAGTTGTGTGCAGAAGAGCATCTCTGAACACATAGCCCATCTAATCTTGTAGTGGATGGGCTACAAGCAAGGGATCACACTGGGTTCCACTCCTGTATCAAATAAAGTGGCCACTGAGTGTACCTGACAATACTTTCACCTTTTATTTTGACAGAGGTATAGTCTGTTTAAGGGGGGTGGGGGGTGGGATGGAGATGTGTCCCTACCAAAGGAGATGTAAAGTGCGCCTTCCCTCCACTAGCCTGCAGGTCACCCTTGGGCAAGGTGTGGCACCAGGGTCATGTGAAGACAGGGTAGCAGGTGGTGGGCAGTCATGTGATCAACTGGCGCATATCAGGAGTCCTGGTTATGCAACCACTGACACCAGGCAGAGAAACTCTGAGTATTGATAATGGCTGGGGTCACCTATCTTGTAAAGAAACTGTCCAGAAGAAGGCAATGGAAAACCATTTCTGAAAACAAAATTGCCAAGAACAATAGTGGTCATGAAGCCATGATTCATGTCATGCGACATGGCATGTAATGATGACAACTATAAATTATGCTGCCCTGTTCCATGATACAGTTGAGATCCTGCAGACAGACAACAGGTCCAGACTAAATGTCTTCCTTCACTAGCAGCCTTCCTTTGTTTAACAAAGGTGAAGCACAAGATTTTTTTATATTACAAAAAACATCAAGCTGCATTATAAGATCAAACATTTCCTGGACTAGTGTGTAAATTTGATCAGATTATTTTCCAATCTGTTTAAAATTTGTTGTTTTGTTCCAACAGATTGATGTTAAGGATTATATGCTGGTTGGTTTAAAGGATCAGACACTGGGACGGTTGCCTGGTAAAGTTGCTGGTGAGCAGTTTGTCATTGAAGAATGTGAAAACTGCAACATATATATATTTGACCACTCTGCCACTATCACCATTGACGACTGCACCAACTGCAGGATATTTCTGGGACCTATTAAGGGTAGTGTGTTTTTCCGCAAATGTGTAGACTGCAAATGTGTCGTGGCTTGTCAGCAATTTCGTACACGGGATTGCAGAAAAATGGACGTCTTCCTCTGTTGTGCAACACAGCCTATCATTGAATCATCTACGGGCATGAAGTTTGGTTGTTTTCAATATTACTATCCTGAACTGGGTTACCAATTCAAAGACGCAGGCTTGAGCATCTTCAATAACAACTGGAGCAATATCCATGACTTCACCCCAGCTTCTGATGAGAACAATTGGACGTTGTTAGCTGAAGATACAGTACCACATGATTATGTTCCCCTTCCTGATTCAGAGGAGCTGAAAGCAGTTCGGATCTCTACTGAGTTGAACAGAAGCATTGTTCCAGTCACACGAGGCCAGAGGCAAAAGAGCAGTGAAGAGTCATGCTTGGTTGTGTTTTTTGCTGGAGACTACACCACAGCCAATGCCAGGAAATTAATTGATGAGGTGAGAAAATATTGTGTTTATGTTCAGTGTTCTTGTTTATTTTAAAATTGAATTGTAGCCCTACCTAAGAAGTGAATAAAATATTTCCGTGTCCTACAGAGTAAGTTATAGGACAAAATTGAAGTGATCTGAGAGTAACCTGAACTTGGCTCATTTGCAAAAATACATACTGGCTTGCATAAAGAAATAAAAAAAATTGTGTGTATGTATGTGTGTGTATATATTTGACTGTCAATTATTGAAAGCAAGTCATTAATGGAATCTTTAAGAAAAGAATTAAATGGTACATTGAGCAGAATATTTATCCATATTGAGAGCTACCATAGATGTGAGAAGGTAAAACATGTAAAACTCAGGGTATTAATTGGTCTAATGTTCATAGTCCAGTGTATGGCATTGGGAAGGAAATACTACAAATGGTAAACTTTATCAAGTATAAACTTTCTAGCAATCAAAAACTGAGAACTAAAATATTAAACTTTACTAGTGTAACACTGAGTAAATGAGATTACATTTTAATTCTGGAAATCTCAGATAACTGGCAAAAGTCATGCTCCATTTTAAATGGCTAATTTAAGCAATTTTCACTAATATTATACAGTAATGTGACTTTTTAATAAGAGTAAAAAATCTGTAGAATTGCCATTGCAGAATTTTGTGATAATATTTGTTATTAATGAGCTTCCTGCAGAGATGGTGACAAATGTATAAGCAGGTAGGTAATTAAACCAGTATTTTTATGAAATCCTGTCATCTCATTGTGACGAATGTGGAGTCTTCCTTCCTGATGCAATCAGTGCTCTACTTGTAATAATGTTTCACAGTACATGTGGGAGTCTGTGGCTTTATAATGGAAATCAGTGGATTGTCTTCTGATATGGATACACAGATCAAAAAAAGGAAGAGGAGAGTCAGAAATTGTCTGGGTGAATTTGAGGTCAGTTTATATGTTGATGGCAAAGGTCATAAAATTGAGTTCCTGTGAATCCAACATCTCTAGTCTCGTCTTCGGTACTAGATTCTGATCTAGTACTGATTGGCGTAAAAGGATGCTGCATCCAGTCTTTTTAGGAAAAGTAATAGCAAATGGGTCGAATTAAGCTGAAGACTGCTAACATGCCTTTAAGCATTGTAGACATCTTAGAATTATACTGCACAATAAATTCCATTTGTGTTGCATGTTTGAAGTAACTACCAATTAGTTCTGTTTCCCTACTTCATCTCTATGATGGAGACTTCTCAGCTTCCATTGTCTGTTCAAATATCCTCTTATTATTACTACAAAGATATTTTTTGGGCAGTGCATTCCAGATTTTAATAAATAACTGTAAGGTTCCAGAAGAACAGTAATTCATCTAAATACCAGTATTTTTCTTTATCTTAAAAAGAAATATTTTTGTGTTAGCAGTAATATTTGCCTTAGTCAGAATACTGGACAGCACGATAGTGTGGTGGTTAGTGCAAGTCCTTGCAGAACAATTTGTAAGATCATGTTTCAATTCTTGTTGCTGTCTGTAAGGAGTTCCTGCATTCTCCCCATGACTACAGCAGTTTCCTCTGGGTGCTTTCCCCCCCCCCCCCTCCCCCGCCCTTTCTCCGGACACACGGGGACACAAAGGATACAATTGGGGATGGGGAGTTGTGGGCATGCTATGTTTGTGCCAGAAGCATGGCAACACTTTCAGGCTACTCAGCACAATGCCTGCTGATTTGATGCAAACACCACTTTTCATTGTATGTTTTGATATGTGAAAAAGATCATCTAAATCTAATCTACTGTTGCAGGTTTAACTCATTCTTTAAAAATTTGCATTTTCTGCTTAATAAGAATAAAATGTTTCCAATTTTGCTATTAAATAATTTTGGCAGTAAAATTAGCTTTGCTTTGCATTTCTTTTCAAAAGATGGCTACAAAAGATTTTGCTCTTGTTCAAACAAAAGAAATTTCAATGAGACCAGATGATGCCAACAGAGTATTCAAAGAGAAAGCAGCAGATTTTATTCCATCACTTCAGCAAGGTAAAGTTATTCTTCCCAATCATAATCTTAATCAAAATTTATTGTGATTGTATTTCTGAATTTGCATGCTGTTTAGCACTCTGCAGCCATCATTGTTGTGCTCCACACCACTAAACCACAAACCAATGGTCTATCTTCTATACATCAACCTTTTATAACAATCAACACGATAAAATCTTTTCAACCTTCTATTGCAATTGCTTTACAAGGCTGCTATATCAGCATGCATGATCAGTAAAAATCTTAGAACATCATTATGACCAACTAAGTATTCATTTTGAAAGGGACAGTGTTCCATTGAAAAATGTTAATTATAGATGATTGCACCTGAAGCTAAGCAGCAGTTTTGCTCAAGCAAGAAAATGGAAATGAGGACCATTTTGGATTGCAGAGTTAACTTGTGGATGGAAGATTATTTAAAATGTTCAAATGTGATTAAAGCAGTGCAAGACTTGTTATTGTGTTCAAATGATTAACTACTTAATTGGGGCAGCAATAAAGGTCCTCCATCTCTCTGTCTATGGCCATCTTCTCTATTGTGCCCCAATCTGCCTCAATGGTACAGTGCCAAGTTGTCTTTGGTCTATCATATTTCTTCACTCTTCAGGGTGCCTTGATGATGGAGTTGGCCATCATCACAATCAATTTTAGATGTGTAGTGTGTAGGCCTCCGTTAGTCTCGATAGACCATGCCTTTTAGATAGACCATGCAAGAGGTTTTCTTTTTATGGAAGACCGGCAGTTGCCCAAGCTGCAAGTCTCCCCTCTCCACGCCACTGATGTTGTCCAAGGGAAGGGCATTAGGACCCATACAGCTTGGCACCAGTATCGTTGCAGAGCAATGTGTGGTTAAGTACCTTGCTCAGGGACACACATGTAGCCTCAGCCAAGGCTCGAACTAGCAACCTTCAGATCACGAGACGAATGCCTTAACCACTTGGCCACACGCCAACACGTTTAATTAGATAATTGGCAAACTGCTCACTTTAGCTAAGATTGCCAAAGAAAAGACAGAAAGTGAGACATTAGTTGACTTTCTTTTGAGTGAAAATGGTCAATGTAATTGTAGTGGAGAAAACTGCTACATAAATACGTTGTTTTCATGTATTTATAAAATGCAGATTTTTAAAAGCTATTTTCCTCACTCTGAAATGAAAACAATTGCTAAGAATGTAATTGAGAATTCAAAAAAAATAAAATGAGCACTGAATTTCGAGGCAGTTTTAATTCATTCAGAAATTTTAAATCAGTGATGTGAAGTCAATGTTCTTATTGCAAGTGATTAATGAGGAATTCCTCTAAATTGAATTACATAGTATAGAAACGTGCTCCTTGTCAAAACTAGTAACACATTCTGCTGCTGACATTGAACACCTTTTCATTTAGTCTAATGTGGTGTTACTTTAAAAGTGACCTTTTACAAATCTAAATGAATTACATTGACTGCTGTTTCATCTAACTTTCCAAATTTCATTAATAGGCTGACTATTCATTATTACACTTATCTACAATATTCTGCTCTATGGTCTTATGGTCTACATCTTCATATTTGTCTTCTGACATATCCCATTACTTTTCATATTAGATGTTGAGGGATTACCAGAGGTTCTTGTAGATTCTCTGGATCCTTTTAAAAATGTATTGTTAGCAAGCCACTAATCTCGGACTACACTCATTTGAATTAATAATGTTTATCAAAATCCTTGTACCTTTTCTGTAATTCCTTCAAAATGTTTGGATGCAGTATATCAGCTTGGGGATTTTTATGCTCCGTCTGAGCCCATTTAATTATGTACTTATTATTTTTAATGCATTTAACCTGTTACATATTTCATTATTTCATGTCATGACCACCTGTTCTGTCTCCTTGGAAAATTCTGAAGCAAGTTAATCCAACTGCCCTTTTTCTTGGATTAGCAGCGGTATTACCCAGACTATTACTATTAGAAATATTCTTCAGTCTAATGCTGTAGGATCCAAGTGAATTTTCTGTTTGTATTTCTTCACTGGTGTCTGTAAATGAATTCACTATTTGGTTTTTCATTACTTTCATTTTCAGTGTAATGACAGCAATTTTTGCAGATTGACATCACTTTAATGATAAAATCTGAGGAACTTTTAAATGTTTTAATCTGAAAGTAAAACCTGATTCATAATCATTTAATTACTGACAATGTTTAGTACCCATGGGATAGTTGTATCGATATTTTATATTTTCAGCAATTAAACTTTTATATTTGTTTTTGTGCAGGCCCTGTGGTGGCATTAGAATTCAATGGTGATGGTGTAGTGGATGCCTGCCAGAACATAGTCAGTTCTGTGTTCACTGCTTCCAAGGTAAAATTATTATTTTGAACAGTATATTGTAATGACTTTTTTCCTATCATGGGTTAGACTATTACGTAAATTTATGTATATAAATAATTCTACATCTGACATCTCCCTTAGACTTTCCTCCACTCATCCTTAAATGGATTTTTAAGGTCCTCTGGATTTGGCCATTGCTGCTCTGGGGGGAAAAGGAGCTGTCTGACATGGATAGAGATTCTATCCAAGTTTGCTTCTCAAACTTGTATTCTTCAAACAAGAAGTTGCCTCATCCTCCTTGGCTCCAAAGTGAAAGCTCCAGCTCACTCAACTTTTCCTCATAAGACATGTTCTCTAATCCAGTCAGCATCTTCGTAAATCTCCTCTACAGCTATTCTAAAATTTCACATGCTTCCTACAATGAGGCAAACAGAACTGAACACAATATTACAAGTATGGTCTAACTGCAACATTACCTTGAATCTTTTGAACTCCGTTTGAGACTAATGAGGGCGAACATGTCATACATATTCTTAACCATCCTATCAACTTGTATGACAACTTTGAAAGATCTATGGACTTGGACTGTTTCTCCACATGACTAAGATTTAATCTTCAGATTTGATCTTCCAAATTGTATCACTTCACACTTTATTGAACTTCATCTGCCACTTCTCAGTTCAGCTCTGCATCCTAATCTACGTTCCATTGTAACCTATGCCAACCTTCTACACTACTTTCAATGCCACAGACGGCAATGGGTGGTAGTAGGAGCATATTCTGCCTGAAGATTTGTGACTAGTCGTGTTCAGCAAAGATCACCACTGGTCACTTACTAACCCACCCTTCCACTTTCTCATCTAAGTTATTTATAAAACAACAAAAACCCAAGGGTCCCAGAACAGATCTTCATCCTATTTGGTTATCGTCCACAGCACATGATGACCTGACATCTGACCACAGGTGTCCTTCATTACACGTCATGACGTTGCCCTTCAAATGCGGGGCAGGGGCCTAGACTCTGGCCTGATCTCTAACTTCCCACATCCCTGTCTCTAAACTTTAACAGACCCCTAACTTTCTTCTCTATCTCAAAACCATCCCTGTGAACCTTAAAAAAAACTGTCTGAGTCATGACCTTGTAGGGGATGCAGCTCATTGTCATGTAAATTAAAAGAAGGTATTATCCTATTGAAAGCAGCTGATATTTGATTGTTATTGCATGCCTCATGGATGTGATTTCCAATTGTCTACTTTTGTGTTTTTTTTATATAACAGGTGTTTGTTTCTGAAAACAAATCTTCAGCTTCCCAAGATGTGGACAATTTCTATAACTATGCTGAAATACAGATGGGAATGTAAAAATGAACAAGGGTCATGTGTGAACATCTTAACCACAGACTGCTATTTTCCTATTGTAGTATATATTATCATTAAACTACTGGAAATAGTCATCTGAAGTAAGATGTTTTTTGTAGCTAAGATTTAATATCCTGAATGTAATGATTTCAAAGTATTGCTAGTATATAACCAAAGTATTTTAAGCATTCTTGTATACATTTTAAACTTGACCTGCTTTTTCCTTGTATATAAAAAAGGAAGAATCATTTAAAAGAAAGTGATGTGTTCTTGTACTTTTTGATGTAATCATACATTACTGTAAAAGATGAAAATACTGCAGATTTATGGACTCTACTCCCTTTTTTCTTTAGTTTTTTCACCATTCCCCATTGTATATTGGTTATTGGTTGAAGAAAATTTGGCTACACCACCACGTTGCCATTAAATGTTAAACTGTGGCATCAGTTTTTACACTTTCCTCTGGAACACTTTTGGGAATTTTAAGGTCACCCTTTAGCTGGTCGGTGGCATAGTGGCATCCATGTTGGGTTGAATGGTGAGCTAGCAACTCTCTTTTATATACTTTTAAAAAAAAAAAAGTGCTAAAGAAATGTCAAGGTTGCTGCCCAATGCGCCTCGAGGCATGGAAAAGAAAAACAACAACCCTGTGGCCATGTATTTTTCATCTGCATGTTCCATTTTCTGATTGTGGATGTCAGCTAATTAATTGACCACTGTAAATTCTCTCATGTGTAGAAGAGTGAATAGCTGGATGAAATGAAGGGAGAATGTAATGGGACAAAAGGGTACTTGATGGTTGACATGGACTTGTTTGGCCAAAGAGCCTTCTTCCATGTTTGACTTTAATTTTAAAAATATTATTTGTTCCATTTACACACAGTGGCATTCTCTTAGAGGCTCTTAATTCATTTAGTTTTACTGTGGACTAATAGACTTTTAATTGTAACACTTGGTCTCTAGAAAAAGGCTGCTCAAGGAGGTTCCCCAGATAAATGTTTAGAAAATGCTCATTCAGTTTAAAGGGAGGTTTTAAACAAAAATAATTTGGTATTTTTCTTTAGTCTTCAAAAAGAGCTATCCAAATACTGCTAAAACCTAAAAATGGAGGAAGATATGATGTAGGGTATTCACACTTTTTTAGAAGCTGAAATTTAAACATTTTTAATATCCTGGAGTAAGTACTTGCTGTTGCCACAGCTTTCATCATAGCCTTTATTATAAGTAGTTCATCTTTTACAGTGAAGTGATATTTTGTGGTACTGGCACTTGGTCATTTATGGTTTTATTGTTGAACAAATACAATCCTGGTTTTAATCATTCTATGCTTAATGATATGACAGATTATAGTGTCTTTGAAATTGAATGTGGCCATTAAAATAGAATTTGGGGGCTACATTAGTGAAAACTAATTGAAAGGATTTTTAAAGTATTTCAGATCTATCCAATTCTGGGCATTCCTTATTGCTATGGGAAACATGGATTAGTGACTGTTTAAGTTATTGAGGTTTCTGAATTTTTCCCTGCAAAAACCTTTGTGCTTAAAAAAACATTTTACATAATTAGATGTTTTGTATACATTCTTTATTGTATTTTCTTGTTGTCTATAGTACACACCTATATAGATTGCGGTTTGACTCCAAGAAAATCCCCTCAGAATTAAATAAAACTTGCTCCAAAGAATTAATTGAGAACTTGAGTAGGTGGGGACAGCTGCTAGAGAAGGACTAATGGTACAGGTAGGAAATTGCACGTTACAGCTGCACAAATAGGCCTTCCACTTTTGGTCTTATTAATTTCCCCTGTTTTGATACAAGTAAAATTATGCTAAGAAGATGGAGTAACTTGTTTGTCCTTTTTAGTGAAAATCGGCAATTTGTTAACTGGCAGCATACTGTGTAGTGAAATACAAAGAAACTTGAGTTGACAGTTGATTTTACCTACTTCTCTTTGGTCTCAATTTTTAAATTTTATTCTTTTGTCATATTACAAAGTGGTGTCCAAAGCAAACACATTAATCCCTGTATAGATTTTTCCATGTAACTCTTATTTTGAAGCAATGTCTAATGGGGCATTGTCCATATACTCTTTTCCAATATAACAATATAAATTAATGAAAAATATTTATAGATTTACAAAGTGCAGCATAGAAATGGAGCATTTAATCCATAGTCCATGGAATTTCTGTGCTGCCTGTGGCCATACCTTTGTCCAACCCTGTTGGCATCAATTCCTTTTTCTTGTATTCTTAGATTTGCCCTTTAATATATACCTGTGTTTTGCCTTTAATAATCCTAGTAACTGTCGCAGTAAATGATCTATGTAGTGATGCTTGAAAATCTTTAAGTGATTTGTTACAAACTTTGGAGGTCAAGTATAAAAGTATTTGCACAAATGGAGTAATTAATGGCAATCATGCACATAAGCGAATTTGACAAATGCTTTTTAAGAAATCAGTGGAAATTTTTCATAGTTGCTTAAGAGATTTTCTGGTTGCAGATCATAAGTTGTTACAGCACATCTCTAGTTTATCTCTCAGTTTAACTGTCAGTTAATCTCATGCTATTATCCTCCTACCCATTACATCACTTAATATTTTTGAAGCAATTATCTAATTTTCCATTAAAAGAAAGTGACACCAGATCAGCAACAGTTGTGACGTACAAATCCCCATTTCAATTATGAGTGACTTGTAAAGTTGTCTATAATTATTTGTGACTGTGGTTGTAACTTTGTAAATGTAGATGCTTTATTGCTTTCTCACAGAAAATTTATTGTAACATAACTTTCAAAAAATCTACTTCAATAAGAAAAACACCATTTATGGTAAAGTGAAACAAACATTTTTACATTCTGGGTGCAGCATAATACATGAAGGCAGGAAAGAGGAACAAGTTATATACAACCCAACTGTTCTGTAATCTAGCTTGCCAAATTGGTATCAGAAGAAATCCATTTGGATCAAATTACTTCATCCCAAATTAATTGTACTGACTGACTCTTGACTCCTATTGCTCCTCTCTTCTCTTCTCCTCCATTCCCCCCCCCCCATAGGTTTTTAACCTAGTTGCTCTGACTGCAGAGGGACTTGATTCTTCCCACTTGAATTTTGAATATATCTCAACAAATATTTATCGATAATGGTCCGAGGAGCATGGAACCCCCCATCCCCCAACTTAATTGAAAATAACTCAACCTCACTGGTGCTTAAAAACACAGCTTGGTATTTAAAGAGCTCACATCTTTTACATGAATAGGTACACAGCTTTATCTTGAACGTGAACATGAACAAAATCAACTGTTCACTTATTTCTTCAAATTTACTACGTGATTTTTTTTTTCCTTTTGTAAAGACACTGCTGCATTTAAGATATGTTCGACAAGTATTAGTTGGCATCTAGTATGACTTTTTTTTGTTTAAACTTGTCACTTCTACCCCAGCAGCAACATTGAGAACAAATGTCTCTAAAGCAACAGCCATTGTAATTGATGTTCCTTATTAATGTACATTCACTACTTTGAAATGTTTAGCACCTCCAGCATTTCTCAATTTACCATTGATTATAAAGTTATTAAAAAGTACATTGTGGCTGAATATTAACTCTATTTTAAAAGTTCCTCAAGTAGTTTGACTTTATTTTTTTAATCTTATTTATGCCTTCTACTTTATAACAGACTGCTTGAAATCAAATGAGAATAACTTCTGGCTGTCTCACTTTTAACTAAATTGTGACCTTTGCAAAACAATACACCAAATAGTGAGGCTATTCAACTCAATAAATCGAGACAAGTTTTTCAATGAGCAATTCGGTTAGTTTCACTTCCTCCATTCTATTTGGAAATTGACTTCAAAAATAAAAATAGACAAAATGCTCTGTAGGTCTTAAGTTATTACCTACAGCATACCTATTCTACTATTAAGTTTTGCTTAAAGCATGCGATGGAAAATTGTACGGCTGTTTGGTGGAACACTAGGCCCACTGAGCAGCAGAAACCCATGGCGGTAATATTTGTCACAATTAAGTGTTGCTTTTACTTTTATAAATTATGAATCTATGTAACTATTGTAATTTTTTTTATTAAACACTACTTGTGTATCACTTATGGTACAATGGGAAATTGTTTGTGTTCTCTTCCATTGATAAAGCAAAAAAAAATTTCCTTTCTGTGAATAGACAAGCCAATGAACTCTAAAAGAAAAAGAGGTTCACCAGGCATCTGACTGTCACAGCACCAGTATTAATTGTGGTCAGACTGCTTCAAGCTGCTAAGGTGACAATAACTCTCATAACCATGATTTACACCAGTTGTGTGCAGAAGAGCATCTCTGAACATGCAACACATTAAACCTTGTGGTGGATGGGCGACAGCAACAGAATACCACAATGCACATTCAGTGGCCACTTCATTAGGTACAGGAGGTAACTAATAAAGGGGCCACTGAGTGTAGGTCTCTTGTTCAAGGATTTGAAATGATGTACAATATCTTCGGAACACAATGTCAGGAAGAGAACATAAAAATAAACTACCTAGTTAGAATTCAGGGGCTCATATTGTGTATCTTAAACACATTTTCATCATCTTGAGTTTGTCATTTTAAATCTGGAATGCAAATACACTTCAATTTCATTTTCACTTAGACAAATATAGATAAGTGAAATGGCTTTGGATCTTCCTATTATCTTCTATTATCCTATTAACAATTTATTACAAATGTTGAAATAGCAAAGCATTTGGCTGTAATTTTGGATTTTGAGGTGGACCAATTCAACTGAAATGTTGTTGTAAATCTTTTTCAGTGTACTTCCTAGCCTTTGTATTTCTAGTGTTTTGTCAAAGGGCTGACTATCAAACCATGCAAGTTGGAAGTGAGATATAAAACTAAGTCTTTATTTATAGCTAGTCAATGATTTGAAGTAATTGTATCTAACGCATTAGCTTTGTTTCTTTTGAAATTTAGAAAGTAAAAGAAAATAGAAATTGAACATTCACAATCATGATCCAAACATAACAGGACATAAAACTGCCACTTAAGTTTGTCAGTTTTCTACAACTATTCACAATTGAAAATTGGAATAAACAGAGAAGAGAGATTGAAGCACAGGGCTAGTGAATCTTTTTTTAAAAGTTGACCAGATAACATTTCCATCAGAAAGTGCAACCAAAAAGAAAATTATATCATGCCTGGCAAGGAAATTCTACATGATCTCTGATAGCTGACAACTGTTTACAAATGGGTCAGAGAGGTGGACTTACTGTAAGCAGGGTTTTGGAGAAAAGAGATTATAACACATAAGACTGTAGCACATAGGAGCAAGAATTAGGCCATGCAGCCAATGGAGCCTGCTCTGCCATTTGATTATGGCTGATTTATTTTTCCCCTCTCAGTCCTATTCTGCCTCTTCCCCAGAACTTTTATTACCCTTTTAAATGAAGAACCTATCAACCTTTGCTTTAAATAAACTCAAATGACTCGGCCTCCACAAGCTGTCTGTGGTAATGAATTCCACAGATTCACCACCCTCTGGTTAAAGAAATCTTTACTCACTCTATTCTAAAGGGATGTGCTCCTATTCTATGGTTGCACCCTCCAGTCCTAGATTCTCCCACTATTTGAAGCATCTTTGGCACTTCCATTCTATTCAGGCTATTCAATATTCAGTTGGTTTCAATGGCAACTTTCTCCCCCTCCCCACCGCATTCTTCTATCAAGCTAATCACTAGTTCACAGTTACGTATGCAAACTGTACACCTGCTTCTTTGTTTTTATGTGAGGGGACTCAACATCACAGCAACCAGAGTTCCTGAAACCTGCCAGCTTTGTCCTTCACCCTAGGAACATGTAGGCTAGAGTTCCTGAGACCCAGCAGCCTTACTCTTCACCCTAACAGAAACATGTGAGCTCTGAACTCTTGATATCATACTTTTAAAAGTCTCCCACTTGGCAGACACTCATTTTCCTGTTAGGAATCTCACCTAATGGCTTCAAAATTTGCTCTTCCCCAGTTCAGTACCCTAACTTGTGAACCTTCTCCATGCTATTTTAAAACTAATAAAATTATGGTCACAGCCCAAAATGCTCACCAACCGACAATTCTGCCCTATCTCATTCCTAGCAGGAGGTCCTATATATTGCTCAAGTAAACTTTCTTGGACACATTTTGCAAATTCCATTCCCTCCAGCCTTTTCGACTATGCTGACAGTCAATATTAAGGAAGTTAAAATCTCCCTCTACCCTATCACGTTATAACTACAATGCAGCTTAAGGTTTTCTGTAGGTTTTGTATTAGAACTGTGAGGGAACATTCTGGAGTTATTATGGATTGACTAAAAGTGAAAACCTGTCTTCAGGAAATAAGATTTGTACACAGTTTGACTTCTAACTGATACTTTGTGGAATAGCCAACACTGGGTGTGGGACATTCTGATTCTGTCCCATTGACTCTAAGGGAAGACACTACAGCATTCCTGATATTAGCACATTGTTGAAGGTGTATCCCTGCCACTTAATGCACAATTCAGGACACATCTATTTTCACTTCATCATCTGTTTACTTATATATTTATCCCTCAATACTGTTTGGAAAGGGGAATACTTTGAGAGTCTGGAATTGGTATTCAAGCTTTTGGAACAGGCACCATAGAACATTAAAGCACAGAAACAGGCCTTTTGGCCCTTCTTGGCTGTGCCGAACCATTTTTCTGCTTAGTCCCACTGACCTGCACCTAGACCATATCCCTCCATACACCTCTCATCCATGTACCTGTCCAAGTTTTTCTTGAATGTTAAAAGTGAGCCCGCATTTACCACTTCATCTGGCAGCTCATTCCACACTCCCACCATTCTCTGTGTGAAGAAGCCCCCCCCCCCCATGTTCCCTTTAAACTTTTCCCCCTTCACCCTTAACCCACATCCTCTGTTATTTTTCTCCCCTAGCCTCAGTGGAAAAAGCCTGCTTGTATTCACTCTATCTATACCCATCATAATTTTATATACCTCTATCAAATCTCCCCTCATTCTTCTACGCTCCAGGGAATAAAGTCCTAACCTATTCAACCTTTCTCTGTAACTCAGTTTCTCAAGTCTCGGCAACATCCTTGTAAACCTTCTCTGCACTCTTTCAACCTTATTAATATCCTTCCTGTAATTCGATGACCAAAACTACACACAATACTCAAAATTCGGCCTCACCAATACCTTATACAACCTCACTGCAACATTCCAACTCTAATACTCAATACTTTGATTTATAAAGGCCAATGTACCAAAAGCTCTCTTTACTACCCTATCTACCTGTGATGCCACTTTTAGGGAATTTTGTATCTGTATTCCCAGTTCCCTCTGTTCTACTGCACTCCTTAGTGCCCTACCATTTACCTTGTATGTTCTACCTTGGTTTTTCCTTCCAAAGTGCAATACCTCACAATTGTCTGTATTAAACTCCATCTGCCATTTTTCAGCCCATTTTTCCAGCTGGTCCAAATCCCTCTGCAAGCTTTGAAAACCTTCCTCACTGTCCACTACACCTCCAATCTTTGTATCGTCAGCAAATCTGCTGATTCAATTTACTGCATTTTCATCCAGATCATTGATATAGATGACAAATAACAATAGACCCAGCTCTGATCCCTGTGGCACACCACTAGTCACAGGCCTCCGCTCAGAGAAGCAATCCTCCTCTACCACTCTCTGACTTCTTCCATTGAGCCAATGTCTAATCCAATTTACTACCTCACCATGTATACCTAGCGACTGAATCTTCCTAACTAACCTCCCATGCGGGACCTTGTCAAAGGCCTTACTGAAGTCCATGTAGACAACATCCACTGCCTTCCCTTCATCCACTTTCCTGGTAACCTCCTCGATAAACTCTAATAGATTTGCTAAACATGACCTACCACGCACAAAGCTTGTTGACTCTCCTTAATAAGTCCCTGTCTATTTAAATACTTGTAGATCCTATCTCTTAGTACTCTTTCCAATAATTTACCTACTACCGACGTCAAACTTACTAGCCTATAATTTCCAGGATTACTTTTAGAGCCTTTTTTAAACAACGGAACAACATGAGCTATCCTCCAATCCTCCGGCACCTCACCCGTAGATACTGACATTTTAAATATATCTGCCAGGGCCCCTGCAATTTCAACACTAGTCTCCTTCAAGGTCTGAGGTAATACCCTGTCAGATCCTGGGGATTTATCTACTCTGATTTGCCTCATGATAGCAAGCACCTCCTCCTCTTCAATCTGTATAGGTTCCATGACCTCACTATTTGTTTCTCTTATTTCCATTGACTCCATGCCAGTTTCCTTAGTAAATACAGGTGCAAAAAACCCATTTAAGATCTCCCCCATTTCTTTTGGTTCCATACATAGCTGACTACTCTGATCTTCAAGAGGACCAACTTTATCCCTTACTATCCTTTTGCTCATAATATACCTGTAGAAGCTGTTTGGATTATCCTTCACCTTGACTGCCAAAGCCACCTCATGTCTTCTTTTAGCCCTCCTGATTTCTTTCTTAAGTATTTTTTGCACTTTTTATACTCCTCAAGTACCTTATTTTCTCCATTTCCTATACATGTCATACATCTCTCTCTTCTTCATCAGAGTTTCAATATCCCTAGAGAACCAAGGTTCCTTATTCTTATTCACTTTGCCTTTAATCCTGACAGGAACATACAAACTCTGCACTCTCAAAATTTCTCCTTTGAAGGCCTCCCACTTACCTACGACATCCTTGCCAGAGAACAACCTGTCCCAATCCACGCTTTTTAGATCCTTTCTCATTTCTTCAAATTTGGCCTTTTTCCAGTTTAGAACCTCAACCTGAGGACCAGATCTATCTTTATCCATGATCAAGATCCGTTATTAAATATTCAAAAGGATTTTGCTTGTAGGAATGTGCTACCATTGTAAATATGTAATTCTATAAATGTATCTGATGATATTCCAGATGTTGGTTAAGTAGGTAATAACAAACAGCAATTAATTGGTTATTGTTATCTTTGTGTTGAAGTAAAAATAGCATGACAGGAGAATAAAATTCCTTTTCTCTCTCCTGAATGTTTGCTGTGTGAATAAAGACTTTTATATTTTCCAGTTCAGCTTCCATGTGCCTCAGTTTTTCAGTTTTTGTTTGTCACAACAGTCTCAATCCAAGAAAAGCACTAGCTGGTGCTTCAGTGCTTTGTTGAATTACCCCTCAACCATCAAGCACTTGAAACAGAGGGGATAACTTTACCTCATCGCTGAATTGTTTCCACTGAAATAAGCTCACTTTCAAGGACGTTTCATCTCATGTTCTCGCTATAAATTGCTTACTTATTTCCTCTTATTATTTCTTTTTTCTCCTTTTTGTATTTCAAAGTTCAAAGTAAATTTTATTATCAAAATACATATATGCCACCATATGAAACCCCAAAATTTATTTTCCTATGGTCATACTCAGCAAAACTATATTTGCAGAGTTGGATTTTTTTTTGCACGTTATTGTTGTCCACCCTGCTGGGTATATTCTTCCATCGATTCTTTTGTGTTTGTTGTATATACTGTGAATGCCCGCAAGAAAATGATTATCAAGGTTGTATATGGTGACATATATGTACGTACATTGATAAATACATTTACTTTGAACTTTGAATGTCAAACTGAGGGCTAATCTGCAAAGAAATAGTTACAATCTGTATCCCAACATCAAAGAAGAGCAGTGAAGTTATCTTTTAAGCAATAATAATTATTCAATCAACCATTATCTGGAAGTTATTTCTGGGTGCTTGCTGTAGATACATTATTACAGTTCTTACATTAAGTTGTATCTGCTTACCCATACTTTGCTGAAGGAGCTGATTCACTTCAGTAGAAAATTCCATGGACGCTACCAATCCACAATACTTGGGACTCTCTTTCCTAAGGATTTGCTGTGTGAATAGAGGATTTTTATATTTCCCAGTTACAGCTTCCATGTAGCTCTTTCAGGCAGTCACAACAAGAACAATCTAAAATCAATCAATTGCTTCAAATGAAACAGCATATATTAGCAGCATTCAGCAGGCACCTGTGGTTAACACATGACAGAAGCTGCTAGGAATTCACTCAGTGGTCACTTTATTAGATACAGGAGGTCCGTGGTCTTCTGCTGCTATAGTGGGGCTCTACATAAGATCAGGCCAGCTACAGCTCCCGTTGTCATCAGTAGTGGAGGAGTTCAAAGTGGCAAAGTGTAGAGAGGCTCCGATGACAAGCTAATAAACCAATCAGGAGTCACCACAAGATCAGGCTGCCAACTCGGCCATAGACCAGGCAGCGAGCTCCCTGCAACTGAGAGACATCACCGGCAACCTATGACTGGGACAGCAAGGTCTCAGCTCTGTACACTTCCAATGATGGGAGTGCAAGTGCAAAGGATAGGTGTGACGTGGTCTTGGCAGTGGTACGGAACTATCCTAAGGATGAAAAACGGGTATCGAAGGCAGTAGAATTGGGGTCACAGGGTGCCTGAATGAAATGAGATCTTCCCAAGCGTAAGATCATCTGGGCAGAGCTATGGAGCCCTTACACAGTTCTTTCCTGTGGTCCGTGTATGACACTCTCCCTACAGCATCACAGCTGTACACATGTGGCCGAGAGAGGACCCTACATGCAAGCTTTGTGGTCAGTGGCATTCACTGGTACACATATGGTCAGGATGGTATGGGTGGCATCATGACAAGCTCCTCTTGTCCCTTGCTGACACACTGGAGTGGGAGATGTGTTAAAAGAGATCAGCTGGCAAAGAGGCAAGCAAGGCAGTTATTTTCATCAAGGAGAGAGCTATGCCAGTCATATCAAAGATGCCCAAGTCCAATCAACTGCCAAATCATGGGAGATGAGGGTCAGAGTGGGGAGGAAGCTGCAGTTCAACCAGCTGTGATCCACCGAAGACAAGAAAATCATCCTGGAGGTGCTCACAGTACCATGGGAGGAAGGATGCGAGGAGGCTCACGAGAGGAAGGCACTTAAGTACCAGTCCTTAATTCAGGAGTGCAGGAACAAAGGATGGCAGACGTAGCTATTCCCCGTGGACTTCAGCTGTAGGGGGTCCTGACAAAGTTGGCATGGAGGTTGCTGTCTGCGCTGGGCCTTGATGAAAAGAGTAAGAAAAGAGTAGTTTGCAGGATGGGGGAGGAAGCAGAAAGAGCCTCTTGCTGAATATGGTGCGGGTGAGAGAAGTTGAGTTGGAAGTCAAGAGCAGATGGGCAGTGACTGGCCACCACTACTGAACTGTCAACTGGACAGTGTAGTTGTTAAGGGTTGAAACACTCTATGAAGGTTGGGCACTGCCTGACAACATCCGCTCCCAACCAAATACTATGGTTACCTCATCAGGTATTAGTAGGGAGCAACCCGGTGTATGATGCAAGTAAAGTGTGGTTATTTGAGTCACTGTCATTTTTTAGTCAGCTTGAACCAGTCTAGACATTTTCCTCTGACCTCTCTCGTTAACAAGCATTTTCACCCACAGAACTACTGCTCACTGGATTTTTTTTTGTTTTTTGCATCATTCTCTGTAAACTCTAATGACTGTTGTGCGTGAAAATCCCAGAAGAGTATCAGTTTCTGATATACTCAAGCTACCCTGTCTGGCACCAACTATCATTCTACGGTCAAATCTTACCCATTCTGATGTTTCATCTGAACATCAACTGAACCTGTTGGCTGTGTCAGTATGCTTTTATGCATTGAGTTGCTGCCACATGATTGGCTGATTAGATGTTTGTATTCATGAGCAGGTGTACCTAATAAAGTGGCCACTGAGTGTATGGTGTTGGATGCCTGTAATGCAGACAAAATGATTTAGTGAGGAAATCATGAGACATGGCATCACAGTAAGAGAATAAATGATTATATTAAAATGGCACTTACAGTGGATGATGCCAACTTGGCATCAGAAGCCAAGTTTTTTTTATTGCAGTTGCAAGTCCTGAATGATCTGCTCTTTCATAGATGCCTGGAATAAGGGCTGTAACAGTAAATAAATTGGAGAATTAAGCAATCTGTATGCTTGATTCAAACTGCCAAATTTTGTCATAGCAGTTCTTCAAATATATGTAGTTAGCTGATGATTTGTACCGATTAGAAGGAATAATAATATTAGAATTATATTTCAAAGATACTGCATGGACTTTAGGATATAAGAGACCATAAGGTGTAGGCGCAGAATTAGGTGGTCTATCGAGTCTGTTCTGCCATTCCATCATGGCTGAATTATTTCCTCCTCAACCTTTTTCTCCTGACCCCTCCTCTTTAATGTCCTTACTAATCAAGAACCTATCAACCTCTGCTTTAAATATACCCAATGATTTGGTCTCCACAGCCATATGTGGCAATGAATTCCAAAGAATCACCACTCTCTGGCTACAGACATTTCTCCTCATCTCTGTTCTAAAGGGATGTACTTCTATTCTGAGACTGTGCCCCCTGGTCCTAGACTTCTGCATTGTAGGAAACATTCTGTCCATGTCCTCTCAATCTAGGCCTTTCAATATTCAATGGGTCTCACTAAGATCAGAATCAGAAACAGAATCCAGTTTATTATCACCGGCATGTGACATGAAATTTGTTAACTTAGCAGCTGTTGTTCAGTGCAATACATAATATAGAAGAAAGAAATAAGTAAATCTTATTCAGTATACCTTATACAGTATATGTGTGTTGAATAGATTACAAAATGGTGCATAAGACAGAAATACTATATATTTTAAAAAGTGAGGTAGTGTCCGAAGGTTTGCTGTCCATTTAGGAATCAGGTGGCAGAGCGGAAGAAGCTGTTCTTGAATCGTTGAGTGTGTGCCTTCAGGCTTCTGTACCTCCTGACGGTAATAGTGAGAAAAGGGCATGCCCTAGGTGCTGGAGGTCCTTAATAATGGATGCTGCCTTTCTGAGTTACTGCTCCGTGAAGATGTCCTGGGTACATGGTAGGCTAATACCCATAATACTCAAGATGGATCTGACTGAATTTACAACCCGTTGCAACTTCTTCGGTCATGTGCGGTAGCACCCACCCCCCCCCCCCCCCGCATACCAGACAGTGATGCAGCCTGTAAGAATGCTCTCCACAATACATCTATAGAAGGTTTTGGGTGTGTTTGTTGACATACCAAATCTCTTCAAACGCCTAATAAAGTATCGCCGCTGTCTTGCCTTCTTTAGAACTGCATCAATAGGTTGGGACAAGGTTAGATCCTCAGAGATCTTGACACTTGATTCTTCTAAACTTCACGGAGTACAAGCCCAGAGTCACCAAATACTCTTCAGACATTAACCTTTTCATTCCCAGATTACAGACTATACCCTGAGAACAGAATTGCTATATCCAACATTTGAATATAGGTTAGATGACAGTTCAGATATTGAGAATAATCTAAGCATTTTGGGATACAAAAATACCCATGGAAATGTTCTATGAAGATTCACTGGTATTTGAGGTATAGTGATACAGCAAGACTCAGAAGATAATTCTCCATTGAGCAATTAAATTTTAAGGAGAACTTCAAAGGTGGCTTCAAACTTAACAAATGTATATAAAGTTGTTTTTGCTGGTTAACATCACTGACAAAGAATGAGAAACTTTGCATTTTTTTATTTGATAGTGTACAGACATACAGTGCCTACAAAAAGTATTCACACTCCTTGGAAGTTTTCATGTTTTATTGTTTTACAACACTGAATCATAGTAAATTTAATTTGGCTTTTTTTGACACTGATCAACAGAAAAAGACTCTTTCATGCCAAATTGAAAACAGGTCTCTACAAAGTGATCTAAATTAATTAGACATATAAAACACAAAATAATTGATTGCATGTATTAACCCCCTTTAATATGACACACTAAATCATCATTGGCGCAGCCAATTGGTTTTAGAAGTTGCATAATTAATTAATGAAAATCACTGTGTGCAGTCAAGGTGTTTCAATTGATTGTAGTAAAAATACACCTGTATCTGAAATCAGTATCCTGGCAAAAATTGCACTATGAAGAAAAAAAAACTCTTAAGTAACTCCACAGAAAGGTTATTGAAAAGTACAAGTCAGGAGATGAATACAAGAAAATTTCCAAGTCACTGAATATCCCTTGGAGTACAGTTAAGTCAATCATCAATAAATGGAAAGAATATGGCACAGCTGTAAATCTGCCTAGAGCAGGCAGTCCTCAAAAGCTGAGTGACTGTGCAAGAAGGGAACTAGTGAAAGAGGCCACCAGGAGACCCATGACAACTCTAGAGGAGTTACAAGCTTCAGTGGGTGAGATGGGAGAGTAGCAAAGAGAAAGCCACTGTTGAAAAAAACTCACGCGAAATCTTGGCTAGAGTTCATAAGCCAAATACCACACATCATCAAAAACACACCATCCGTACCGTGAAGCATGGTGGTGGCTGCATCATGCTGTGGAGATGCTTCACTGCAACAGGCCCTGGAAGGGTTGTCGAGGTAAAGGGCGAAATGAATACAGCAAAATACAGGGAAACCCTGGAGGAATACCTGATACAATTTGTAAGAGAACAGCAGTTTGGGAGAAGATTTGTTTTCCAGCAAGACGGTGATCCCAAGCATAAAGCCAAAGCTACACAGGAATGGCTTTAAAACAACAAAGTTAATGTCTTGGAGTGGCCAATTCAGAGTCCAGACCTCAATCCAATTCAGAATTTGTGGCTGGACTTGAAAAGGGCTGTTCACTCACGAACCCCATGCAATCTAACAGTTTGAGCAGTTTTGTCAAGAATGGGTGAAAAATTGAAGTGTCCAGATATGCAAAGCTGATAGAGACTTATCCACACACTCAAGTCTGCCAACAGTGCACCTACTAAATACTGACTTGAAGGGGGTGAGTAATTATGCAATAAATTATTTTGTTTAATAATTGTAAATGTAAACCAATTTGTAGATATGTTTCATTTGACATGAAAGAGTCTTTTCTATTGATCAGTGTCAAAAAAGCCAAATTAAATCCGCAGTGATTCAATGTTGTAAAACAATAAAACATAAACTTCCAAGGAGGGGGTGAATATTTTTGTAGGCACTGTATATATCTGTGGTCTTGTATGAAAAAACATGAAAGGATTTTGGACTGACAATAGCTTCAGAGGAAAGCTCAGCACAACATCAAATAATCTACATGTCCTTTTTTTTCTGATCTCTAAAACCCTACCTAAGTGGAAAAATTGCAGAAGTTATAAATACCACAATATTGGGCCTCTCAAGCATTGAACTGGATCAATTAATCCATTCTCACTCGCTGCATTTCTAGTCTTTGTCTCAAATGCCTGCAGGGTCTTTAGCCTCCATCTTGGCTGTACTTGGGGACACTGCTCTCCATTTCTGCTGTTCATTGTGCCTGACAGATACCATTCTACTCTTTGCAGTAGGCTCAATAACGTGCAGTGTAACAAGTGATAGGTAATGCAAAAAAAAGCTGATATGGTAAAACATACAGACTCAATTTGTTAGGATTATTTGAATGTTTTGTAAAGATGTAAAAATTTTGCTGATGAAGTTTAAATGGTTTCGCCCAGAAATGCATTTACCAACTAACGTTTGCAAATTACTGCAATTAGTAAAACTGTTCCATTTTTTCCCTCCCCCTCCCTGCAATGACTACAAAATGAGGGTCCCACCCCAAACTGTCAACTGTCCATCCTCTTCCATGGATTCTGCCTGACCCATTGAGTTTCTACAGTAAATTATTTTTCTTTTGCTCCAGATTCCAGCATCTGCAGTCTCAATTTTTTGTGCTTCATTTTACAACATAACCAAGGTGTTCAGAGTCCCAAAATAAATGTCTCAGTGTAGACTGGCTTAAAAGTAATGTATTCTACTTCAGTGGATATATTTTTTCAAAAAACGAAATTGTACTAAAAAACGGAAGTATTCCGTTCTGTTCAAAAAAAGTGAAAAATTGAATTTCCAAGACTAATAGCCCTTTTTTGAGCTGAGGTACCATGTAATAATAGTGAAAATGTAATGGTATTGTAGATTTGAATTTGAATTTGAATTTTCAGAAGATAACTCTACAAACTGACTGCCTTTTTTAATAATTAAAAAATCCATAGTCACTTCAAATTCAATAGATTAATTTGCCACTCAGATTCATTATTTTGTTCTTTTCCAATATCTTCATCTTTCATATTTTAACACCACTTTCTATGTTTAAACTGTATCATTAATTTCCTGGGATTATATTCTGTTAATCCACATATACCATTTTAACCAGCATGGACTACTTGAACCATAACCTACTGGTGGATAATTCCAGCTGCATTATATACTTAATTCATGATATTAATGGTGTAGATTCTGCTTTTGTAAGTTAAATTGCCATTCTAAAATTTTCCAAATTAATATATGATTACACATTTGCATCATTTCAGGAGCACTTCATTATGAGGTGTCATCCTAAAGGGAATTGGGTGCGTGGAAAGACACTTGAGTATTTGTCATGTGCCTTAGAATGCTTCTGATTAGTCTGATGATGTGAGATCCCAAATGGCTAAAAAATTTCCAGCCATTAGGGAAAAAAATTAATTGAGAAATATATGTTGATGTCAGCTACTTGATGCCTTTCCATGCAAGATTTAATTAGTATCAGAACAAAAGAAAAATCACCTGCTGGAAGTAATTTTAAGAACAAAGAAACTGGAAAGGAGAGTTGCAGTATGTGGAAGTCTGATGCAGAAGATTTGATAGGGTGATGTGGTCAACTGGGCATTGAGTGGGATGACATGGACGGTGGACGTGAGAAAGGAGCAAAATGGGTGAGCTGCAATGGATATAATGCCATGGAGTGGCAATTTAAAATACAACTCTGTTGACTTTATTATCATATAAAATAAATCATTATTTATTATAATATAGTCCTATACTTCAAAAGATCAGTTTCTAAGTATCTTGAAGGTGCTACATACCTTCATTTTTTTTCTTTTTCTTGAACAGCTGTAGTGTGGCTAAATAGAATTCATTTTATTACCCAGCAACTGTGAAATAATGCAATATGCAATGAGTATAAAGTGGTACGTAACTTGAAATTGATCACCAAAAGTGACTAAAATCAAAAAAGTGTAAGGACAGAGAATTTTGAGTTCTAGATCTGGAAGCCTTCACATATGTTGGAAGGTCATGGAAAGATTTGAAGACAAGTATAATAGCCTTTCAATCAAGATGCTGGCAGACAGGAGACCAACGTAAAGTCAATGGGGACTGAGGTGATGGGAGCACACTAATAAGAGCAAATAAAATATAGGCATTTTAGAATTACAGAGGCTGAAATAGGAGGAGACCAAGAAAGCAGGGTAATAGTTAAGTCCAGTGATAATAAAAATTCCAGCAGCAGATGAACTGAAGAAGGAATGGAGATGAGCAATTTCATGAGGAAGGCAGGCTTGGTGATGCTGACAATATGCATTGGTAGCTGATTTTGGATCAATTATGGGACCAAGAATGTGAAAAGACTGGATCCATCAGTGTCAGAGTCAGAGATTTTCATAAATGTATTTGTAGCGCTTAATGAGAAGCATGGAAGTTGTTAATTAGTTTTGAATTAAGGGAACGGGAAGAGTTCCCTACCATCAGCTTCAGAAATGGTTCTTTCCTACAACCATCAGATTCTGGAACCTGCTTTCACAACCTTAACTATATGTTTGCAATGGATTATTGCAGACCACCTCATGCATTACCAAGGATTTTAATTGCTTTTTTTGCACTAAGGTGCACAATCTTTGTTTTTCACTGTATTATATAATGTTACTGTATGTATAGTTTATATTGTCTGTACCTCTGTGCCTGTGATGAGCTGCAAACAAAATTTTCATTGTACCGTATCTCACTGTACTTGTACACAAGGCAATAATCTCAACTTGATACAAGGAAAACCATTCTGCAAAGTTCATTGTGGTTCATTTGACAATATGTTTGTTTCTGACTCATGTTCCTCTGCAGGCACTTGAATGCAACTGGGCTGAAGCTCCAGCACAGTGCTGCAGCATGAAGGTGAGGGACAACATCCTTCAGCAAGATGTGAAACTCTTGATCTCACCATATTATCGGCTATGGCTTTTGCACTTTATTTCTACTTGCACTGCACTTTCTCAGTAACACCATATTCTGCATTCTGTTATTGTTTACACATTTGTACTGCCTTGATCAAAGTAAAATTTATTGTCACATGCATTAGTTACAGATACATGGTGGTGCAAGAAAAAATACCTACAGTAGCATCACAGGAACATAACATCAGGTACATAACATTCACAAGAAAAACATAATTTATACACTTTTTATAAGGAAGAACAATTAGAAGAAAAATGTATGTTTTAAAATGTGTATGGATGGGAGGCAAAGGCATGTCACAATTTGGATTCTTCTGGTGGGGTTTCCAACCTTTTTTTATGCCATGGACCAATACCATTAAGCAAGGGGTCCATGGACCTAGATTGGGAGCCCTGATGCCGCTAGAAGGTGATGAATCTATAGAGTTTGGTGCAATAGTAAGTCATTGAGTACACTTAAAGCAGGGATTAATGGTTTTTTGACTGGTAAAGGATATAAGGGTTATGGGGGAGAAAGAAGGAGATTGAGGTTTGGAAAAAAATCCATGAGTCAAGGGCAAGAATAGACTCAATGAATCAAATGGCTGAATTCTGCTCTTTTATCTTATGGATCCAAGAAACCAATTTCAAACTTGCTCTTTGAGCTGGACGTAATAGATAGTAGGGCCAAAGGGAAAGGTAAATTATTTCCAATATCCATTCCTCAGTCACAGGTAAGGCATACTAAGTATCCTTACTTACTTAGGCGATTAAAGAGGTTCATCTTGTCACCAAACATTCTTAAGAACTATAGATATACTGTTAAAAGTATCCAACTCTGCCATGATTATTCTAAATAGTGATGCTCCCCAAGGTAGTGTTCTTGGCCCCCTGTTCTACTAACTGTACAGTCATGACTATATGGCCAGATTCTGCTCTAAATTAATCTTCAAGTTTGCAAATGATACCACTGTAGTAGGCCGCATCTCAAATAATGATGGCCAGAATGCAGGAGATAGAGAGCTTAGTGATATGCTGTCATGACAACAATCTTTCCCTTAATGTCAACAAAAGAGTTGGTCATCAATTTCAGAAAGGGTATTGAGGCAGAGAAGACTGAGAGCTTCAAGTTCCTTGGTGTGAACATCAACAGCCTGCCCTGGGTCAACCACGTTGATGACACAGTCAAATTTATTAACAACTTTTCTACTTCTTCAGGAGGCTAGCGTGTCCCCATCAACTTTTACAATGCACCATAGAAAACATTCTGTCTGGATGTATAATGGCAACTGTTCTGCATGTGACCACAAGAAACTGCAGAGAAATCAGCCTCCCCTCTATAGCCTATACTTCTTGCTGCCTCAGTAGACAACTAGTATATCAAAGACCAACCCACCCTGGACTATCACCCTTTTCTCCTCTCTTATCGGGCAGAAGACACAGAGCTTGAAAGCACATGTCACTAGGCTTAAGGACAGCTTCTATCCCACTGTTATCACTCTTGAATGGATCTCTTGTATAATAAGATGGACTCCTGGCCTCACAATTTACCTTGTTATGACCTTGCACTTTATCTGCACTGCACTCTTTCAGTGGTCTTTACACTTACTTCTGTATTATTATTATTTTAGTTCAATGCATTGTGTAATGATTTATATAAACAGTATGCAAGATAAACTTTTTTTTTGTTTTTTAAAATTTTTTGAACTTTATTGAACACACATCTACAAACAAGCATCGGCTATCAGTCCACAATTCACTGCACAATGGTAAATACCTATATTAACAATACCAGGGGCAGAAGAGAAGTAGGAGCAAGAGAAAGAAGAAACAAAGAGCACACACATACAACTACATACAAACACAAACATACACATGATCTACATACTTCACATCACCCCTCAATGTAGATTTACATCTAATTTAAATAAAATCACAGTCCTCAGTAAATCAACTCAAGTCCTACATTTTACCAGGCCCCTGTATGGGCCTTTCACTGTGCCAGGTACACTATAACAGAGTTCCATCTTTCCAAGAAAGAGTTCGTTTTCAGTTGTAAACTTGCAGTGATATTTTCCATACAGTTCACTTCTTTCAGTCTCTGTATTCATTGTTCCAAAGTGGGTGGGCGAGATTTAAGCCAGTTGACAGTCATGAGCAATCAGAATCAAGACTCTTAACATGCATAGTTTATTCTTCTCTAATGCAGATTGCGGGAGGTTGCCTAACATTAAATGACTAGGTTCAAAGGGTATACTTGTATCTAAATTCCTTCTTCTCTCCTCAGTGACCTTGTACCAAAATTCCCTGAATTCGACCTTGTATCAAATGACTTTTATAGATTCCTCCAAATTAGACATGACCTTACATCACACAAAGAATGGAAAAATCTTAAAATACAGCCAAATAACTTGGAAAAATTTTGGATAGACATCATCATGGGTAGGACGCAATCCCAGAAAATTGTATGTGTGTGTGTGTGTGTGTGTGTGTGTGTGTGTGTGTGTGTGTGTGTGTGTGTGTGTGTGTGTGTGTGTGTGTGTGTGTGTGTGTGTGTGTGTGTGTGTGTGTGTGTGTGTGTGTGTGTGTGTGTGTGTGTGTGTGTGTGTGTGAGATGTTATACATAAGTTGGAATTGGAGGTAAATACCATAATAGAAGAGTAAGAGTGGGAGAGGTCTTGAGAGACATGGCATAAATGCTTGAATAGTCCCAATTGGAGTTAATTTGCTTGGAAAATAAGGATGAGGTACTTTAAAACTCTGTTAGTAATACCATTATATACAGAAAAAAACAGCAAACTTTGCTGGGGAGGCTGTGGCCTAGTGCAAGATAAACTTTTCACTGTATCTTGGTACATTTGACAATAAACCAATACCAATATACAGCTAAAAGTAACCTGACTGGTTGCATCATGGTCTGATACAACATTCAAATGTACAGGACAGTTGTAGGGAGCAATGGACACATATTATGGGCCCTTCCCTCTGACGTAACCCTATCTTCAACGTCTCATTGCAACAGTTCAATCCGCTATCTCTGCAGGCTTCAGGCAGCCACCATCATTCTGGTGCCCAAAACAGCAAAAGTTAACTGGCCTACACAATTACCACCCAGTTGTACTGACCTCAACAAGCATGTAAGATCCCACTTTCCAGCTGTATTGGAGCCTTTTCAGTATGTCTACCGCTCAAATCGGTCTACAGATGATGCCATAGCCTCAGTCCTTCAGTCTGTGCTGTTCCACCTTTAAAGAAAACGATGCCCCATGCGCCAGGATGTTGAGCATTGACTTCAGCTTGGCATTCAACACGATCTTCCCTTAGAGGCTGGTGGGTAAACTGTCCTCATTGGGACTCTGTAACTGGATCTTGGACTTCTTGATGGAAAGAACATCTCAAGCTCCAGCACACTGAGCACTGGTGCCTCCCAGGACTATGTGCTCAGTCCTCTGCTGTTCACGCTGCTGATACATGACGGTATTGCCAGATCCAGTTTAAACTGCATTGTGAAGTTAACTAATGATTTCACCTATCAGCAACAATGATACATTGGCATGCAAAAGTTTGGGTAGCCCTGGTCAAAATTTCTGTTACTGTGAATAGCTAAGTGAGTAAAAGATGACCTGATTTCTAAAAAGCATAAAGCTAAAGATGACACATTTCTTTAATATTTTAAGCAAGATTACTTTTTTTATTTCCATCTTCTACAGTTTCAAAATAACAAAAAAGAAAAAGGGTCCGAAGCAAAAGTTTGTGCACCCTGCATGGTCAGTACTTAGTAACACCCCTTTTGGCAAGTATCACAGCTTGTAAACGCTTTCTGTAGCCTGCTAAGAGTCTTTCAGTTCTTGTCTGGGGGATTTTTGCCCATTTTTCCTTGCAAAACACTTCTAGTTCTGTGAGATTCTTGGGCCACCTTGCATGCACTGCTCTTTTGAGGTCTATCCACAGATTTTCGATGATGTTTAGGTCAGGGGACTGTGACGGCCAAGGCAAAACCTTCAGCTGCACCTCTTGAGGTAGTCCATTGTAGATTTTGAGGTGTATTTAGGATTATTATCCTGTTGTAGAAGCCATCCTCTTTCATCTTCAGCTTTTTTAAAGATGGTGTGATGTTTGCTTCCAGAATTTGCTGGTACTTAATTGAATTCATTCTTCCCTCTACCAGTGAAATGTTCCCTGTGCCACTGGCTGCAACACAAGCCCAAAGCATGATCGATCCACCCCCATACTTAACAGTTGGAGAGGTTTTTTTTTCATGAAATTCTACACCCTTTTTTCTCCAAACATACCTTTGCTCATTGTGGCCAAAAAGTTCTATTTTAACTTCATCAGTCCACAGGACTTGTTTCCAAAATGCATCAGATTTGTTTAGATGTTCCTTTGCAAACTTCTGACACTGAATTTTGTGGTGAGGATACAGGAAAGGTTTTTCTCTGATGACTCCCCCATGAAGGTCTTATTTGTGCAAGTGTCGCTGCACTGTAGAACAGTGCACCACCACTCCAGAGTCTGCTAAATCTTCCTGAAGGTCTTTTGCAGTCAAACGGGTTTTGATTTGCCTTTCTAGCAATTCTACCAGTAGTTCTCGGAAAGTTTTCTTGGTCTTCCAGACCTCAACTTGACCTCCACCGTTGTTAACTGCCATTTCTTAATTACATTACGAACTAAGGAAACGGTTACCTGAAAATGCTTTACTATCTTCTTATAGCCTTCTCCTGCTTTGTGGGCAGAGTGCTAGGCAGTTGCTTAGAGCAGCCCATGGCTGCTGGTTGTTGGGACAAGGTTTGAGGAGTCAGGGTATTTATAAAACTTTGAAATTTGCATCACCTGGCCTTTCCTAACAATGACTGTGAACAAGTCATAGCCCTAACAAGCTAATTAATGTCTGAGACCTTGGTAAAAGTTATCGGAGAGCTCAAATCTCTTGGGGTGCCCAAACTTTTGCATGGTGCTCCTTTCCTTTTTTTTCACTCTAAAATTGTACAAAACAAAAATAATAAATCTTGCTTAAAATGTTGAAAAGAATGTTTCACCTTTAACTTTGAGATCAGTTCATCTTCTACTCGCTTAACTATTCACAGTAACAGAAATTTTGACCAGTGTGTCCAAACTTTTGCATGCCACTGTAAGTCAGCATAAAGAGAGGAGGTGAAGAGGCTTGTCAAATGCTGCAAGAACAACCACCAGACTCTCAATGTGGACAAAAGGGATGATTGTGGAAGGTGTAGTTTGACCACTCTCCCTTGCACATCAATGGCTCTGCCATGGAGACAGTGAGAAGCACAAAGTTGGTGTGCACAATGTTTCATCTAACCTGGATCCTCATTAGTCAATAAGGCATAGTAGCATTTGCACTGTCTGAGGAGACTGAGGCCTGCAAGAGTCCCTGCTCCCCATTGTAACAACTTTGTACAGGAGCACCATCAAGTGTCCTGTCTGACTGGATTATCATGTGGTACAGAGGCTTCAAAGCATCGGACCACCAGAACTTACAGACGATAGTAAAAACCGCTGAGAGTATCTTGGGGTCTCCCTCCCCTCTATTTGTGACCAAGAAACATTGTACATGAAGGCCCTAAAGTATTGTTGAGGATCCCTACCACTCTTCCCACATTATCTTTGAACCACTACCATCAAGAAATGGGGACAGGAGCATCAGGTCAAGGACCTCCAGACTGGGCAACAAATTCTTCCCCCAGGTTATGAGCCAAATAAATACCCTGCTACGACTAAGGTCTTGTCACTAGACAGTGAGCTTTTTACTGTTTACCCATGATGTGCACTGCCCATGCATTTTGAAGTATATTTTATTAACTTATTTGTGGTAATATTTTGTTTTATGAGCTAAGTGTGATATATGTTTTGTGGGCATATGGTGGTCTGGAAGAATGTTTGGTTTGGTTGTATGTATATACATTCAGATGACAAATTCAAACTTGAACTAAACACAACAGTATAGCAACTTTCTTGCCACTTAGGACTAAAGCAAACTTTTGTTCTATTTGTGTTCTTTCTTGTAAAAGTTGACTACAATTTGTTTTCTTGTGAATGCAGCTTATCTGATGCTCTGCGTCTGTGATGCTGTTGTAACTAAGTTTTCACTTGCACCTGTGCATGTGAATATAAACCTGGCTTTGACTCAGTTGACAGAATCACAACATACTATCTGTTCAACACGTACAAAATGCTGGAGAAACTCATCGGGCCAGACGGAATCTATGGAGGGAAATGAACAGTCGACACTTTGGGCCGAGATACCCCATCAGGACTATCTATTCAATTTACCAGAGGGCGGGTTGAGTTCCCTCATCGCGCTGCAGACTTCACCGGTCGCTCCGGGACGTGCGGAAACCCCTGCCCACCTAAGGCCCGACCTCCACCTCCGCTCTCGGCGGCCAAGTTGCCTCCACCGGTGGAAAGCAACCGTTGGCGCCCGCCATGCTTTGCGGCGGCGGCGGCGGAGGGCGCATGCGCACTGGCTTCTGTCAACACGAACAGGAGGCGGTGAGAGCTTAAAAAAAGAGAGAGAAGCAGCAGCAGCAGCGGCGGCGACGTCGTGGAGCCGCATAATAGGAGCCGTTGTTAGTCACTTCGGCTGAGGTTCTGGCTGAGATGGAACGGTGGGCCACCGGGTCTGGCGTTCTCCAGCGTGCCGAGCCCGAACGCTCGGTGAGTGCATGCGGTCCTGCAGCGTTTCCTTTGTGTGTGTGTGTGAGAGAGAGAGAGAGCGAGCGAGAAAGATAGAGAGTGTCTCTGTGGGGTGAAGGGGAGGGTGAAAGTGTCTTTGAGCCGAGGCCGCGGCGGCTCCCTCGGCCTTCCCCCATCCAGCATGCACGGCTCGGCCAAGGGCAGCCTTCCACCTCGACGCCTTCACTTACGTCTTAAAGGCGTGAATATTGAACGGAAAGTTGTGCAAGTTTCTTTTTCTCTCTTTCTGAGTGGTGCGTTATTACGTTGCCAGCTGCCACACGGCGGCGGTGCTGGTTTCGCGCGTGTTTGTGTGTGTGTATATACGTGTGTCTGTCTCTCAGCATTTTGTTAAGCGGGGGGGGGAGGACTACTTTACATTGAGCTTTGGCGCCAAGGCCCTAGCCTGCCTCCTTCCAGCTCTCGAATCACTACTACATCTGCCAACTCGGCCTTCCTTCCGCTCTCCAGATGGAAGAAATTTGCATGGAAGAAGTCTTTAAAACTTTTTCAGTTGCCTTTCTTTCATTAAAAACGTAAACTTCAGTTTTATTACATTGTTTAAATCTGTTCCTATTTGCTGATAGGTTATCAATTGTTAAGTAATATTGCACGATTTCCTTTTGTATTAAGCAAGGCTTTCAATATGTGAATTGTGCTGTCATCAATGGTAAGGAGCCTCTGAGTCAGAAAGTTATGCATTTAGATTATGCTTAGTGGATCTAGGTGCAGTAGGTCTAGTGAGGGAATTCTGGACTGCCTCTGGTTCCATTTGTTGGACTGGGTGTTGGAATAAAAACCTCATTTGTTGCCTTGGATGCCAAAGCAAATTTCACTGTCTCTTTGGCATTGGACTACTTGGACAAAAGCAATACCTATGTCAGGCTGCTATTTATTGTCTACAGTAACACTCTGACATGGTAATTGTCGGTATAGATCAACTTGTTAAGTGGTGGCACTCATTGTCGCTAAGACCAAAGAATTGGTTGTGGATTTGATGAAGGGGAAGTCAGGAGAACATACACCAAAACTCATCACTGTGAAGGGGGGTGGGGAGGTCAGCAGTGAAAAGGATGAACAGCTTCAAGTTCCTGGGCATAAACCTCTCGAAGGATTTATCCTGGGTCCAACACACTGATCCCATCATGATGAAGGCATGCAAGCTGCTATATTTCATTAGAAGTTTTATGTTACCAAGAATAACAAATTACTATTGGTGTACAATAGAGAGCATTCTGTCTGGTTGCATCGTCACACCGGATTGAAAATTCCTGCAGAGGGTTATAATTTCGGCTAGCTCCATCATGAACTAGGCTCCTATGGGTACTAGCCACCTCCTTCTCACCTTTTGAGGACATCTTCAGAAAGATGGTGGTCGTGAGAAGGTGGCATCCATCATTAATGACTCACCAACCAGGACAAACCACCACCTTACTACCATCAGGGATAAGATACAAGAGCTTCAAGCCCAGTATCTTTTCCCTTAATAATAGTAATGTTACTGTTTTAGGAACTGCTTCCCCTCTGCCATCGGATTTCTGAAGGTTCCATGAACATTACCTCACTATTTTGCTCCTTTTGCACTTTTACTTTTTTTACTTGTTGTAACTTGTAGTAATTTATGTATTGCTGCACACAACAAATTTCATGATATACGTCAGTGTTAATAACTAATCCTTAATTGCTTTCTGCAATTTCAAAAGAAGGGAAAATAATAGAACTGTGCAGCACAGCAACAGACCCTTTGGCCCACAGTGTTAATGCTGATCATCGTGCCAGTTTGAATTGCACATTGGCCTTCATATGGTCTGTATTCCCTGCCTATTCACATGCCTCTTCTCTTACATGTTGCTATCATATCTGCTTTCAGCAACTTCCCCTGGCAGTGTTCTGTGCACCTACAACTTTGTCTTTAACTGAAAAAAACATTGGCCTTTAAATTGCCTTTAAGTAGTGTTGTCTAGGTTGATGCTTTACATAAAAATTCTTATAATTTACAATAAATACAAAAAGAGCAAAATAGTGAGGTGCTGTCAGTCAACATCATATTACTATCGGCTTTTATTACTATTCTGTTGCAGATTGTCAGCAACATTTTCTATATTCCAAAACTGACTCTCCTGTATTAGATAATTGGCTGAAGTGACTTAGGATGATCTTCAGCCAAGAATTTCTACTCTCTCAATAGACTTCATTAGTTGTTTATATTGATCAAAAGTAAGTGCAGTTTCTGGATGCCTCAATGTTCTTTGCATAAATCGAAGTGCTTTGAAAGTATATTCTCATTCGTAATGAGGGAAGTTCGATAAGATAATTGAGAAAGCAAAAAAAAAAGCAGGTTCTGAAAATATAGAAAAAGCTAGAAATACTCAAGGCAGGAATATCTGTGAAGAGAGAATCAGTTCATAGTAACTATTAATTCAACTGGGTATTTTGAGCATTTTCAAATTTTATGTGATGGGTAAGCTGTCCACTTGGTGTTAATTAAGCAGTTTGCATTAGTCAAGGCTTCAGAGAATTCTATACCTTGCCCAGTATTTTTTTGCATTTACCCTGAGAGAGATAGCAGGCGATCCATTTACATCTTGCTTGAAGGTGGCATTTCTGGTAGCGCTGTGAATCTGAAGTAAGTGTTGGGTAAGGTTATTTGCTCAAGTTTTTGATTCAAGTTCAACAGGTTTCAATCTTTTTGTCTTTCTCAAATCCCTCCCTTCCCCTGACCCCAGACAGTAGTCTTGTGTACTGTAATCACCTTATGCATAGGTACAATATGCCTTTAAGCTTTGCTAAACTAGATCTTAACCACAGAATTAAGTTTACAATTGACCTCAGCAACTATAGGCTGAAGAGGTATAGTGTATTATTGGACAGGGCTTGAACTTGAAACTGCTGCTTGTAAAATATTATGTGGACTTTGGGCAAATCAGTGACTTCTGATTGTGATTTAAAAAAAAAATGCTTACAGCCAGCTTATTCATGAGCATTGTGACTTTTGTATAAGATTGCTATACCTGCCAGGAGTCATGCTGAAGTATATGAAAGGAACATTTGTTTTAGTGTTGCACCAAGAACTTCTGGTAAAATTGTAGTCATTGAAACTGCAATGTAAAAGTTCATGTGGCAAGGCTGTTGCCAGATAAAAATACGCTGGTTGGCACAGACTTTATAAAAATAGTGGTAGACGAATGTGTCCCCACAAAATAATTCTAAGTCTTCTCCCACCCACTAACTCTGGATGAACCATGAAATCTGCAATCTGAGGGTCAAATCAGAGGTGTTCAAGTCTGGTGACCAAGATCGTTGCGAGGGTTCCAGGTATCTTCTCTGGAAAGCCATCTCATAGGCCGTGGCAATTCCGGACTAAACTTGTATCAAGGGTGCTCAACCATTGTGGCAAGGATTGAATGCTATCACCCCTCAAAGTTTAAATCAAATTGCATAGGTGACAACAGAGTTTCGTTTCCAGATGAGTTGTATATTTGGCTTGACTGTCAAAACACGAAGGAACCATCGTGAACTCCTTCAGCTCCCAATGACCCTGTGATTTCAGTCTCTGAGGCTGATGTATAAGCATCCTTCAGGAAAGTGAACTCACAAAAAGCATCTGACCAAGACAGGGTACCTGACCAGGTACTTAAAGACCTGTGCTGATCAACTGGCTGGAGTGTTCGCCAAGATCTTTAACCTTTTGCAGTCTCCGGTATCCAGCTGCTTCAAGCAGGCTTCAATTATACAGGTGTCTATGAAGAGCATGGTAATCTGCCTCTAGTAGCATGTACCTCCTCAGTGATGAAGTGTTTTGAGAGGATGATGAAATATATCAACTCCTGATTTTGAAGAGTTTTGGATCTGCTCCAGTTTGCCTACCAGTGCAACAGGTCCACAGCAGATGTCATCTCATTAGTTCTTCACTCAAACCTGGAACATTTGGACAACAAAGATGCATAGATCAGGATATTCTTCATTGATAGTTCTGCATTCAATACCGTCATCCCCTCAAAGCTAATCAGTAGTCTCGAAGACCTTGGCTGCAATACCTCAATTGCAATTGAATCCTCTATTTTCGTACTTGCAGGCCCTAGTCAGTTCGGATTGGCAACCTCTCTACAATCTCAATCACACAGTTGTCTGTTTAGCCCCTGCTCTATTTGCTTTATACTTGTCACTGTGTGGCTGCCATATTCAAATTGCTGACAACACCAATATTGTAGGCTGAGTCAAAGGTGGTGACGAATCAGCATATAGGAGGGAGATTGGAAAATCTGGCTGAGTGGCGGTATAAATACAACCTCTTATTCAATATAAACAAGACCAAAGAGCTGATTATTGATTTCAGGAGGAGGAAACCAGAGGTCCATGAGTCAATTGTTATCAGAGGTGGAGACAGACAACAACTTTAAATTCCTCTTTTATCATTTTGGAGGACCTCCCCGGGCCCTACACTTGAGTGCATTTACAATGAAAGCACAGCAGTGCCTCTTCTTCCTTAGGAGTTTGTGAAGATTTGGCATGACATCTAAAACTTTGAAAAACTTCTGTAATTTAATAATTGATTCTATTATGGATTTATTGAGTATGCCTGCAGGAAAATTAATCTCATGGTTGTGTATGGTAACATATGTAGACTTTGATAAGAAATTTACTTTGAATGTTATTCTCAGATGACTTGCACCTTTGCAATCCATCTGCAGATCCTCAGATAATGAAATAATATACAGTCAAGAATGCATATTAAGGAGTCCCAATGAAGAGTCTCAGCCCAAAATGTCAATGGTTTCCTTCTATAGATGCTCCCTAACTTGCTGAGTTCCTCCAGCATTTTGTGTATGTTGCTATAGTTAAGGCTGACTGACTTCCAATCAATTTCTGTGGGTTCTGAATTGGCTGATGAGGATGATATGAGATCAGACTGTGCCACAGATGGACAAGAGATGCTTCATGGACTCACTGGGTAGTATGGGAAGTGGTGCATTCTTAATACTTTTTGTACTGGGGTTTTGTATGCTCCCAGCAAAGGAGTTCTGCTCTGTGATGTGATGAATTGCTCATCTCTTTTTAGTGATGATAGACTTGATGTTTTCCTTAAGTTAAAGACATATTCAAGGAAGCTTTGAGATGTTCCATGAATTGTTTCCTCTTTCTGTCCACCTGTTAATATTTGTGTGATTGAGTGGTGGCTTTGGCCATCTGGTGTTGCGCATGTGAATGATTGCCCTGCCCTTTTTAAGTTTAATTAAAACTCCTGTTGTAAATGTTGACCTGCTCATGACCACTGACATTGGTTGACTTATTCGGGAATGGATTTGGATGATTTTGCAGACATGGCACTATGGTACCTCAGTGCTTTGAAATGATTTCTGTAGATATAGCACATGTCCCAGAAGTCTACAGGAGTGCATGGATCATGGCTATACAATAGACATGAGCATATTATGGTGGATTTGAGGAATGGTCCAATATCGTTTTCTTCAAGTAACAAACGATTGTGCACAAAGATCGTGATAGTGCTCTGTAAATGATTAGATTTAATCATTGCCGGTTTATTGATGGGACCATTTGTTCCAGGAGTTGTTCCATGGACTCTTTTGGCTTGTGTTTTGCTGAAAGGTTTGGTTATAAAAGGACAGTTGCTTTGTAGGTGTTTAGTATAAAACCTATTTTGGTTTGTTTCAGTGAGGAGTTGACAATAACTGAGCTCAGCCTCTAAATATGGATTATATGCAGGCATAATTTCCACATTGCATCTTTAACTGACATTGGAGTGACTTTGATTCTTGGGTAAAGGCAGTGCAGGTTGAATAGTTTCCAATTTGTTCTATTAATTCCTTTTCAGTAGGGAGCTTAATGGAAGAGAGGTGCAGTATTGAGACAGGAGGAATACAGAGAAGTATTAGGGTGATGATCAGTTTTGACTTCATCAAAATGTTTTTAACCTGTGGGCTCTGACTGCCTTTTTATTGTTGACAAGCATCCTTCTCATCTTGGTTCTGAGCAAAGTGGGCATTTGGGATTGTGCAATAGGTGGTCTTGCTAGCTTTGAAGAATCTGTGAAGGTCATTCAGAAATTAATTGATAAACATCTCTTGCATGAATCAAGAATGTTTAATGTCATTTCCAGTACATAAGTGTAAGAATGAAATTGTTACTCCAGTTGCTCTTTATCTAATGCAGCACAAAAACACGAAGAAAAAAAAGCAGTAATAAATTTTTAAAAAGCACGTGTAAATAAGATTGCTTATATATAGTATGTCCACAAAGTGATGTACATAAGGTGACTGACAAGAAATAATAGGGTTGTGATGGTTATGGGGGATGGAGGTACTGATCAGCCTCCAATCAGTAATTGTTTTGAGTCTGGTGGTGCTGGTGTGGATGCTACATGTCCCATACCTGGTGAGGAGGCTAAACAAGTACCTTAGGCAATTTGTTGGGTTTGAGGACTGTGCTACCTTGTGAGGTATAGAGTATGTGGAAGCTTTCACAAAAAAGAATAAGTCTGCAGGATGAACAACGGAACACCAAAACTTTGGCCCACTGAGTTTGGATCAACTATTAACCACTCATTTATGCTAATCCTACCCCAGTCCTATTTGATATGGCCCCTGTTCTGGCATCTTTATGTATGTCTTTGTTGACAGGTAGACTGGTGCCGGTGATGCATTGAGCAGTTTTGACTACCCATTGTAGAGCCTTTATGTCTGCTGCAGTGCAGTTTCTGTACTATGCAGAGATGTAGCTTGTTGGGATGCTCACTACTGTGCATCTGTAGAATGATGTGAGTATGAATGTGCATAGTCCAGCTCTCTTCGGCCTCAGAAAGTAGCAGTATTGTGTTGTAGGACCTTAAGAAGTTGTATGAGATGTACACTCCGAGGAGTTTGAAACTGCTCACAGTTTCCATTGCTGTGCTGCTGGTGTAAAGAGTGGTGCAAGTTTTCCTGAAGTTGATAACCATCTCCATTGTCTTGTTGACATTAAGGAAGAGGTTATTTGCCTGACACCAAGCTTTGAGGTCTTCCATCTCCTCTCAGTAGGCTGTCTCATTGTTGTTGGTGATGAGCCCCACTATTGTCTACAGTGCACATTGTTGTTAGCACACTGTGGCTACGCTGTGTAGTTGCCCCAGGTTGAACAGCTTCCCCATTGTTTTGAAGACTGCAGCAAAAAGCTATTGAAGTGTTGAGCAATGATGCAGCCTTGGCAAATGCAAGATGTAATGTTAAACAAAGGGTCTACAAAAGAATAAATCTCAGTGAATAAAGCTGATTCACAAACACAGTCTGGTCTCCAGAGGCTAGTCAGTTCCCTGGGACATGCTTGCCAAGAGTTTGACCTCACCATCAGTCTGAAGAAGACCGAGATCATGGGCCAGGATGTCAGCGAAGCATCGGTGACCACACCCTGCAAGCAGTAGATGAATTCACCTACCTAGGATCGACAGTCTTCAGCAACCTGTCCCTTGACAGAGCTCAACAGGCAAATAGGGAAAGCCGCTGCTGCTATGGCCAAGCTGTCAAAGAGTGTGGAAAACCAAGCTCACCAGAGCCACCAAGATTGCAGTGTACAGAGCCTGCGTGTTGAGTACTCTTCCCTATGGCAGCGAGAGTTGGACAACGTACACGTGCCAAGAGCACCGCCTCAACAGCTTCTACCTACGGTGCTTGTGTCGGATCCTGGGCATTTCCTGGAAAGACTGTATACCAAACAAGGATGTCCTGGACCGGGCCTGCATGCCAAGCAGTTATGTCCTTCTCACACAGTGTTGACTACGCTGGCTTGGCCACGTCTACTGCATGCAGGATGGCCACATCCCCAAGGACATCCTATACGGAGAACTCGCTGCAAGATCCCGGCCCATAGGGTGCCCACTGCTGTGTTACAGGGACGTTTGTAAATGTGACCTGATGACTGCTGATATCAGGGTGGAGTTGACACTTGGGAAGAGATGGCTGCAAATCGCTGCACCAGGTGACAGGCTGTACGTACAGGCATTACCAATGCAGAGGAAAAACGAACTCGACTGTGGTCAGACAGAAGAGAGAGAAGGAAAGCTTTGGCAGTGACTACCCGGCCACAGCCATCAGCCTTTGTGTGCAGCAGCTGTGCCAAGGACTGCCGCTCAAGAATCGGCTTATTTAGCCACAGCCAGCGCTGTTCCACACCCAACTGAGTCCTAAACCGGGCACATCCATTGTCTACTTAGACAGACGGAGCCATTAAATTAATTAGCTTACTGTGGACATTCTGTGCCTTTTGTTTGTAGCAGGTAGTCAGATTGTCTGAGGACATGCCTTTTGTAGGGCGTTGATCTTTAACATTCATTATCTTGCACTGTTTGGTGGTATTCTGATAGAGATGGCAATAGATTAGCAAGTGATCAGTATCAATAATCTTCAACACAAAGTACACTGCAGATGCTATGGTTAAATCAACACGTATAACAAGCTGGAGGAACTCAGCAAGTTGGGCAGCATCTTTGGAAACAAGCAGTCAAAGTTTCGGCCCTATCCTGATGAAGGGTCTTGGCCCGAAACGTTGACTGCTTGTTTCCATGGATGCTGCCCAACCTGCTGAGTTCCTCCAGCTTGTTGTATGTATCAATAATCTTCACTACCTGTCCTGACCAGGATGATGTGGACATCCCAGGAGGTTTTTGCTCAGGTGATGGTTGAACAGCTGCCAGTGCCTGAATTGGGAATATTGCTGCAATGCTTTCCTTGTACCAATGTCTCTGACAAAATGTTGGGGTTCACTTTCCTTGCCCCCTCCATTGCCTATGATGCCTTTGCAGAATTTCACTGGTTCTCAGCATTGATGACATCTTCAAAAGGCAATGCCTCAAAAAGGCTACATTCATCATTAAAGACCCCCATCAACCAGGACATGACCTCTTCTCATTGCTGCAATCAAGAAGGTACAAGAGCATGACGACAGTGTTTTAGGAACATCTTCCACCTTGCCATCAAAGGTTCATTTTATTGTCAAAGTACGCATGTACGATCCAACTTTGATATTCATCTTCTCCAGATAGCCATGAAGTACAGAAGAACAATGGGATTTTGTTGAAAAACATCAACTCTCTCCTCTCTCCCCCCCCCAATCCCCAAATGGCAGTTGGAACATCAAAAACCCCAAACCTCTCCCTCGTAAAAAAAAAAACAGTGATGATAACATCAAATCCCCAACCCCCTCCCTCACAGGAAATCAACAGTGACAATAGTGTCAAATTCCAAACCTCTCACTTGTTGGTGGGGGGGGGGGGGGGAAGTGACAATAGCATCAAAACCTCCAGACCTCTTCCTTGCAGAAAAGGATAGTGACAATAGCATCAGACCCCCCTCCTTCGTAGAAAAGGACAGCAACAATAGCATCAAAGCCCCCAATCCCCTCTCTTGCACACAAAACAACTAATGGAAAAACCCCCTCCCACACAGGAAAAACACCAGACCCCAAATCCCCAATTCCTCCCTCACAAAAGGTAATATATTACCCACTTGTCAATCAGCAACAAGAAAGAAAACACAAAAAAACGAAAGGAAACCAATATAAAGAATCATGTAATCAAGTAAGTCTCGGGTTACCGAAAACTTGTCAACATTGGAGGAGAGCGGCTGCACAAACTCAGTCCTTCCATGGAGAGCGACTGCCATGCCAGGTCCAAGTGTCACTGACCAGTTTTCTAGTTACTGAGCTATAAAAGTGGAATAATGGTTAGATCCCTCTCAACTGAAATGGTCCTAGTGTCCTGTGTGTCTAGGCTGAGGAGCAGAAGTTGAGGTGTGGGACTTCTATTGCTGTGAGCTGGCTGAAACAAACCAGCTATCATGTGAGCTCAATAGTGCAAAGGCTTGGTCCAATAGCAATTGCATACAAGACAACTATGGAGGGCATGAACATGGATGCCTATTGGCATGCAACTGTTTAAGGGTGAGTTTAGACTTGGAGGACTTCGCATATTGCTTCCTCATTGTTCTCTCGCTAACCCTTTTCATTGTTGATCCTAGCTGAATCTTCTTTCCCACCACTTACCTTCCTAAATTCTCATAGTCATCTTCTCCCATCCACTTTTCTTTTACCTTTCAGCTTTGCCTACCCCTCTATGCTCTGAGGGCCTCTGCCCCTTTATGCTAGGGAGTGTAATAGAAAGAAAAAAATATACATGGGGTTAGGCACTTTAGGGCCTTCCCTTCCATTGCTTTGTGCTCTGTATCTATAGCAGATGACTGTGATACTCCTGCAGTAGAATTCTTTCTCTATCTGGGAAATTACATGTGTGGACCTATCTCACTAACCACTGAGTACTAGGAGATTGATCTGTAAGTGGCTGAAGATTCTCTCAAGGTTTATTAGGAAAGGTTTGGGCATTGTGACCAGGCTACAGGCTTTGAATGATTTGTTTGCTATGACTGGGTGGATTTGAGAAGCAGAGGTAGTCACAAAAGTAGGGGGGGGTGCAAAATGAAAGATAAACAGACACATCGAGGAAGAAAGGAGTTGGATATGTTCAGGTGGGGGTTGTGCTAAGAGTGACTGAGGGGAAAGAGAGCAGTCAATGATATGGTAGAAGTAGGCAGCCTGAAGGGGTTCAGTAGTCACTTTCACTGAATCCCAAACTCAATATCCTGGAGGTCCTCATTGACAAAAAGTAAACTACCACAAATGCTTTAGCTGCTGAGGAAGTCAGAGACAGAAATTCACTGGCCTGTGACTTTTCACCATTTAAATTTATTGGTTCATATGGTGAGGATGTCATTGGCAAGGCTTGCATTTAAAAGTAAAAAGCCTAGTGGAGAAAAACTGAGAATCTCTACAAACTGATTATCAGGTTTATTACGGTATCAAGGAAGAAGAAAAATGGCAGAATAAGTGAACAATAGGAGAGAATCCCCTTAGAGTAGGATGAGGGGAGATTTGATTAGAGGTATATACAAAATTGAGGGGTATAGATTGGGGGAGGGGAAGCAGTCTTTTTCACTGATGGGTGAGACTAGAATTAGAGGTCATGAAAAGTTAAATGTTTAAGGGGAACATGAGAGGAAACTTCATTCAAGATGTTGAGAGTATAGAACCAGCTGCTGGCGGAAGTGATGGATGCAGGTTCAATTTCATCATTTTAAGAGAAATTTGGATAGGTACAGTGGCATGCAAAAGTTTGGGCACCCCTAGTCAAAATTTCTGTTACTGTGAATAGTTAAGTGAGTAGAAGATGAACTGATCTCCAAAAGTCATAAAGTTAAAGGTGAAACATTCTTTTCAACATTTTAAGCAAGATTAGTATATTTTTGTTTTGTACAATTTTAGAGTGGGGGAGGGAAAGGAAAGGAGCGCCATGCAAAAGTTTGTGCAACCCAAGAGATTTCAGCTCTCAGATATATTTTACCAAGGTCTCAGACCTTAACTAGCTTGTTGGGGTTATGGCTTGTTCAGTCATTGTTGGGAAAGGCCAGTGATGCAAATTTCAAAGCTTTAGAAATACCCTGACTCCTCAAACCTTGTCCCAACAATCAGCAGCCATGGGCTCCTCTGAGTAGCTGCCTAGCACTCTAAAAATTAAAATAAATGATGCCCACAAAGCAGGAGAAGGCTTTAAGATAGCAAAGCGTTTTCAGGTAGCTGTTTCCTCAGTTTGTAATGTAATTAAGAAATGGCAGTTAACAGGAAAGGTGGAAGACCAAGAAAACTGAGAGAACTGCTCGTAGGATTGCTAGAAAGGCAAATCAAAACCCCCATTTGACTTCAAAAGACCTTCAGGAAGATTTTAGCAGACTCTGGGGTGATGGTGCACTGTTCTACTGTGCAGTGACACCTGCACAAATATGACCTTCATGGAGGAGTCATCAGAAGAAAGTCTTTCCTGCGTCCTCACCACAAAATTCAGTGTTAGAAGTTTGGAAAGGAACATCTAAACAAGCCTGATGCATTTTGGAAACAAGTCATGTGGATTGATGAAGTTAAAATAGAACTCTTTGGCTGCAATGAGCAAAGGTATGTTTGAAGAAAAAAGGGTGCAGAATTTCATGAAAAGAACACCTCTCCAGTTGTTAAGCATGGGGGTGGATCGATCATGTGTTGCAGCCAGTGGCACGGGGAACATTTCACTGGTAGAGGGAAGAATGAATTAAATTAAGTACCAGCAAATTCTGGAAGCAAACATCACACCATCTTTAAAAAAAGCTGAAGATGGAAGAGGATGGCTTCTACAACAGGATAATAATCCTAAACCCACCTCAAAATCTACAATGGACTACCTCGAGGTGCAGCTGAAGGTTTTGCCTTGGCCATCACAGTCCCCCGACCTAAACATCATCGAAAATCTGTGGATAGACTTCAAAAGAGCAGTGCTTGCAAGGTGGCCCAAGAATCTCACAGAACGGGAAGAGTTTTGCAAGGAAGAATGAGCAAAAATCCCCCAGACAAGAACTGAAAGACTCTTAGCAGGCTGCAGAAAGTGTTTACAAGCTGTGATACTTGCCAAAGGAGGTGTTACTAAGTACTGACCATGCAGGGTGCCCAAACTTTTGCTTCAAGCCCTTTTCCTTTTTTGTAATTTTGAAACTGTAAAAGATGGAAATAAATATGTAATCTTAAAATATTAAAGAAATGTGTCATCTTTAACTTTATTCCTTTTAGAAATCAGGTAATCTTTTACTCGCTTACCTACTTACAGTAACAAATTTTGGCTGGGGTGCCTAAACTTTTGCATGCCACTGTACATAGATGGGGAGGGGTATGGAGGGTTATACAGGTTTCCCCCGCTATCTGAAGGTAGAGCGTTCCTATGAAATGGTTCGTGAGTCGGAATGTCCTAAAGTGAAGAAGCAATTACCATTTATTTATATGGGAAAAATTGTGAGCATTCGCAGATCCCAAAAAAACCCCACCAAATCATGCCAATAACACAAAATCCAAAATAATAATATATATATAGTAAAAGCAGGAATTATCTGATGAATACACAGCCTATATAAAGTAGGAAGTATAAGTCATTGCAGCACTGTCCACAGAAGCGAAAATCTCCCGTGAGCGCTCTCAGCAGCACTCACGGCAAAAACACTCAGTGCAAGCGCTCTTGGCAGAAGCACTCTTTCCAGTAACCTTTAAGCTATGAAGCTGCCAAATCATACCAAATAACACGTAAAAATGCATAGCTTATATAAAGTAGAAATGTATATACAGTGTAGTTTCACTTATCGGAATCGGGAAGACTGGGAGCACGCTGATAATGGTGTGTTAGGCTGAGTTGGAGGTTGGGATGGTGGGAGACTGGGGTGGCATCTCGTTGTCTGTTTCCATCAGGGCAGGCAGGTCATCTATGTATGTCTGCCTGCCTCGATGTTGAGGTTCATCGTCTGCTGTGGCTGATGTGGAAGGATTGAAAAACGACAGTATGCTTGACTGCTTAGCCTCGCACAGTTTTTTATCTCTCAGTTCTTTGTAATCACTCAAACCATCCTGCAAATATGCCCTAAACCTATGTACCCTTTCAAAATTAGTCATACTTTTCTGCAATCATTGCAGTGTTGTCAATCGCAGTGAAAATTTCACGCAATTGCTTCACATTTCAGTTCCTGGACGACTTCACTTTCGGGCCGTTCGCTACTGCGTTCGGTTTCAATTGTTATCCTTTCCTCTTCATCTGTCAGTTCTTGGTCATGGGATGCCAAAACCTCTTCAGCAACATCTTCGTCAACTTCCACAAACCCAGCCTCCTTAGCCAAACTCACTATATCCTTACTTCATTCACCACGATTGAAACGATTAATTAAGTCTAGTTTTACGCTAAGTGTAACACCCTTGCGCACTCTTTTAGGCTTTTCCGATACCTTAGAACTCATCTTGCTAATGGATGCACTACCTTTTTTCGTAACAGTGAAAACAGGTGATTAATGTAGGTCTTTCGTAACAGCGAGGTGTAGTAAAACAAATGTTTGAAAAACGGCGGACACCTGTAGTCCAAGTGCAGATCAATAGGACCAGGGAGACATAGTTCAGTACGTAATAGTTGGTCTGAAGGGTCTGCTTCTGTGTTGAAGTATTCTATTACCATAATTATATTTTGTCTCCATTTACAAGGATGAAATTAAACTTGCTGTATATACTAGAGAATCAAGTTTCTTGTGAAAATGAGGAATTCAAGAAACTGATTACTGGTCCAAAAGAAGATCACTGAAATTAGCTTGATAAGCCAGGTCATTTCTGAGATACTATGCTGCATTATTGTTTGTTTGTTTTTTGCCTAGATTGTTAAATTGCTAATTTGGTTTCACATGATATGGGCATAAGGAAGTAAATGGAACTTTCAAAAGCACAGATTAGGTCTCGGCTGTATTCAGTTCTGTGCATTGCACGTTTGAAAGGAAGTTTATTGGAATGGTGTCATGGACTTGGGTCTTCATTTAGCTGTAAAAATTAGCAAAACCAGAATCATCCTCCTCAGAGGATAAGATAACAGGCCTATTTAATAGAAGCGTTCAAAATGAAGTCAGTGAGAACTTGAGAACATATCTTTGCCGTTTTTGGAAAGATGCCAGAGGTGAAATGAGGATAATTTTGTTTTTGTACATTAAGTTCTTGCTTAATGCACTGTCTGAAAGGCTGTTGGAAACAGATTCAGTATTGGCTTTCAAAGAAGAACTAGAAAGATGAGTAGGCTATTCAGCTATTCAAGTTTTTAAAAGATCATTTTTGTGCTATTTGTCATTTACACTGTTTATTTTTGTAACTTAATTATTTTATGTCTTGTACTGCACTGTTGACATCAAACAAATATATCAGTGATAATAAATCTGATTAATTCTACTCATTTGGTTCTGGTATAGCTAATCTATATCCTTAACCTAATACCTTGTTTTGAAAAGTGGAAGAGGAAAAAGGCCATGGAGAAAAAGCAATGGAGTGGGACTGATTGGAACATTCTATTAATGGGCATAATGAACTTCCATCTGTTGTAATAATCCATGACTCTTTGTGAAGTAACAGGCATTCAAATTCTCTCTTGTAATTGATTTTTCTTAAATGGGTTTGATGATGGCAATCAAAGTGTATGTTCATGGTTCTGTCGGAATCTTAATTATACTGAATGCAACCTGCTTTATCACTTGTTTTTAAATATGGCGGTTGTTAAGCTTTTGGTAAAGACTAACCATACATGTGATAATTTGCTTATTAAAAATGTGACAAATGGAAAGGAGTGCAGTTATAGATTTTTGTCCTAATGTTTTGGACTGTTCTTGGGAGTTGATCTTTGGCTGCTTTAGCATTATATAGAATGACATAACAGGGTTTAAAAAAAAATAAGTTTTTGTTTCATAACGCTTCAGTGTTTTTTTCCTTGCATTGGATGGTACAGATGTATACCAAGTAACCCGTTCTGGAGACTTTATTGTGAATTGTTTATTTGTGAACGTGAGGTGATCTTTCTATGTGCATAGTTGCCATAGCAGTAGTTTTCTCTATGTTAGCAATGTGATGTTTGTGGTGGTATGAAAAATAGTTATAATATTTGAGATATTGGTTTGGTACCCATATTGCTTTTGCCATTCTGGCTATGTCGTAAGAATTAGTTATATCTTCCATGTCTATCTACAAAGGTCAAACTAACCTCTCCAACATGGCTCTTGCTTTGTAAAATACCTTTTTTCCTCTCTCTCTTTCTCTCCATGAAAACTATAGTTTTGTTTACTGTCTGCAAGATTTAATGGACAAAGCATTGTTTTCTGAAATCAAAGGGTGTTGCCTAATTATTAACGAATTGGCTTCATTCCTTTGGCAAATCATTGTGATTATTAAGCAAAATTCAGTGCTGAAGCTTTGCAAGTTTATAGTTGGGGGTTAGATCTTCATGCTTTTATTGTTCTGAGAATAGAGGATGTTGGAAAGCGGTGTCTGACTCATGAGTGTTTACTCTTGCCAGTTTTCTGCCGAGCCTAGTAACACAGAAAATACTGGAGAAACTGAGCAGGTCAGGTAGCAACTATGGAAAGGAATTAAACAACTGGTATTTCGGGCTGTGACCCTTCATCGGGAAAGGAAGGGTTAAGAAGCCAGAATAAGGTGGTGGGTGGAGGGGAAGGAGTACAATCTGACAGGTGATAGGGAAAGGTAGTAGGAGCTGAAGTGAGAACAAGTTTCGTGTAGGTAAAATGCAAGGTAATTTAAACCTGGTCATTGTAGTTTCCTGCTAAAGGAGTTAGGAAACCAACATTGTCCTCTATTTATTTTGTTGTTTGTTTTGTTTGCATATTAATGAGAAAGAGTATATGTATAATGATTCTATGAAGAGAACCTGAAGGAGTTGATGTTATTTTCATGTCATACTGAACATGGAGCTTTTCTACAGCAAGCAAGGAAACATTTAGCTTTCAAGTAATATTTTTCTGTTTATTAAACTTGTGTTCTTAGGATGTAAATTTTTATAAATGTAAGTCATTATCAGTAGGATTCTGTATACAGTGGATTCTGGTTAATTGGGACACATCGGGACCAATACATTTTGGCCCCATTAAGCAGTCCCAATTAGCAAAAGTTTCATGGGAATAGTTAACTGAGTAGCAAACTATGTATTTAAATGAAATATAGAACACTACCAATACTATTGCAGTACTATAAAACGATTAGTTCATAATAGTTATTGACGGAGAAGTAATCCAGTATATATGGCCATGTTGCTTTGATTATAAATGAGCAAAATCAGCGCAGACCCATGCAGATATTGGACTGCCTTCATGCAGTGCTTTTGACAATTACATCCTCGGTCTTAATTTTCATTGTATCATTTAAGATGATTGTCGATACCTTAATTCTTTGTATTTTCTAACTTGCTGAAGTAGTGAAATAGTGTCATTTTCACTCCTAGCTGTTTCTAGCATCGCCAAGAATTAATGCTTGAAACTGCGGTGAGCAAAACCATTCTGAATTGACCTGCTACTTGCTTCTTGTCAAATATCAGTGACAAAAATTACAGCATTTTGAACACAAACAACATGCAACTGACTATGTAAAAAGTGTTTGTTCTAAGCATGGTGTAGTGTCTAATGACTGCACAAGTGCACTCAACTACTGCTAGTTAGAAACTGTTTGCAGCAGTCCCCTGTCCCAGTTAAGTGGCATAGTGTCCCCAATAAACAAAGGCAATACTAGCTACTTTCTCTATTTTTGTTCATTAAAAGTTGATCAAATTGCGACTGTCCCAATGAACCGCAGACCACTGAAATAGATCTGGTCAAATCAGAGAATATCCCTATTGAACAAAATAAATTACCAAGTTCTTGTCACCTGTTTAACAACTATGTTTGATTGCTGCTTGGCGATACTATGGGATACCACATGTTTGCGAGGTCAATAATGTTGGGGGAAATACTTATTTGACTAAATTTTGTATATATGTTGATACCATTTTAAAAATAATCTTAGAACTATTTCAATATATTATCTAACTGGGATGTTTCATTGTTTTGATGGATGTGTAAGGTGCAGCCATGTTAATGATTCTGAAGTCAGAGTCCAGAATGGGGGAATAATGGTAAATTTCCTCCCCTCATCATTGAACTAGATAAGTTCTTAAAACAATCTGGAAATTTAGTGTTCTTCACTGATTGTTGCACTGCCACCATATCCTGTTTTTTTTTCAATTTATGATTAAACATCAACACACCATTTTTCCCAGCATTATTCGATGCATTTGTTCATCATCTCTGTGAAATATGAATTATCTCGGCACCTTCTCTTGCACACGAGTGCACACAACCATAGTTTAGATTAAAATCATGATTATGCATATGGTTCAAATAATATCTTATAAATCTACATGAATAAATATTCCCTGAACTGTCTGTTCCCTAGAGAGAATTATCAGTGATGTTGTCCCCATAGTTTAAGAAAAATCTTAATTAATTAGCAATTAAGCTCCTTCCTTGATATTATAAATATTGTACAAACCATTCCAGATGTGATTATACTTGCAATTTGTATGTAATCACTTTTCTCATTGCACAGCTCCCATTACTATGATTATACATATTTTTTGAGCTTCCTATCAGTGCAATGAAGTTGTCTTGTGATTTATTATCCTGGCTAGAGCCAATTAATTTTTAATCTGAAAGCTAAACTTCTATTCCGTATGCACCTTTTTAACTGGGTACATCTCTTTTGTGTTGTCTCTTTCCTGCTCTCTGTTTTAAACACTGAACCATTTTAGTGTAACTTGCAAGTTTAATAGACTACCACATTATAAAATGCAAAACTTTTGCATCTAGCTGTGTCAGAAGATTGGAAATACCAGAGTTGATGGCTTGCAAACCCTAATTTTGGATGGTATGAGGAGTGGAACTGTCTGGATACCTGCAATAACAAATTTGTTTACTTTTGAGTTGCTCATTGTGCAAAGCTCATGTGCAAGCCTGAGACACTAGCCTGCTACAAAAAACTGAAGAATGCTGATCATAGTGATAAAAAAAATAGTGAGGGTTATTTTGGCCATCTTTATTTTAAAGTTATTATTCAACTGGTGGAGAAATATAATCTGTTTTTACACACTTATGCACAGCAACCTTTAATTTGCAAGTGAAAGTGAACTATTTAGATCAAATATGCAATATTTTGTCTCATAGAATTCCAAATATTGAATGCAGTCTATTAGGTGGTGCTAATAGTCCCTTACCATTGCCCAAATGAAAGTGGAAGTGAGAATTTAAAACAAGTTTTGACATCTAAAACTGACAAACTTCTATAGAAGTGCAGTGGAGAGTATATTGACTGGCTGCATCACAGCCTGGTGTGGAAACACTAATGTCCTTGAAAGGAAATACTACAAGATGTAGTGGATATGGCCCTGTGCATCACGGGTAAAGACTTCCCAACTATTGAGCATATCTAATTGAAATGCTCTTGCAAGGAAGCAGCGTCCAACATCAGGAGCCCCAACTACCCAGGACATGCTGTCCTCTTGCTGCTGCTGTCAGGAAGAAGTTACAAGAGCTTCAGGACTCGCCACCAGGTTCAGGAACAGTGATTACCCCTCAACCGTCAGGCTCTTGAGCCAGAGGGGATAACTTCATTCAACTTCACTTGCCCCATCATTGAAGTGGTCCAACAACTAAAGGACTCACTTTCAAAAACACTTCATCTCTTGTTCTTGATATTTATTGCTTATTATTGTTAATTTTTGTATTTGCACAGGTTGTCTCGTGCACTCTGATTGTACGCCCTAGTTGGGCGGTCTTTCATTGATTCTGTTGTGGTTGTTCTATAGATTTGAGTATGCCCACATGAAAATGAGTCTCAGGGTTGTATATGGTGACATGTATGTACTTTGATAATTTACTTAGAACTTTGAACTCCTGACCTATTATCTAATTTTAATATGGTCAGTCAGTCTACTTGTCCAGTTGGATATACTCATACTGTATTTAATTGGAGTCAGCAAATTATTGGTAATTTTTCTCGAGCTAGTCCCATTCTGTTGCCTCCTGGTATTTAAATCAACTATATTTGGCTCCCTCCTATTTCTCATTTACATTGCTGTTAGTTAGCAAGGTCATCAGAGGGTTTCCATTTGTATGTAAATAACATAGATATGGGGCAAGAAAATGTGTTTAGGTGCGTGGCACATTTATTGGGACCACCATCTGTATAGACTAATATATAATATAATTACACTGCCAGATATAAAGGGTTAACCCAACATTCACTATATTTTCTCCCTAATATGACTACAGAATGCTGTACAAAAGTAAAATACTGCAGATGCTGGAACATTGAAATAAAATCTGAATAAAACTGCAAAAAACTTGGTATGCATCAGATTGATAACATTTTAAGAGGGCTTTTATTTCTTGTTGTCCAAGGCTTCAAAAACTGCAGAGAAAACCAGATACAAATTGATAACTTCTTCATAGGACACCTCTGATGATCTGTAAGGAGTTTTCACTTGTTGCTTTAAATTTTTTGCCATCTCCTATACACGTCTTTGGTGCTTAATTTTCTTTTAAATTAATTTTCCTCTAAATTGATTTTCCTTTATCGCCTGCTATCAGCAGTCAACATTGCTTGTATTATTCAGTCACTTCTGAAATTCACTCTTTCCAGACCGCTCCATTAGTTCTTCCAAGCACTCGCTTGCTCATTTTTAGTTCTAATGACTAGAAGATGGACTTCTCCCATTAGATTTTCTCTTAGACTTGCAAAGTTCTTTGATCTCTATGGATTCTGCCCTTTCACCTGACTATATCCAGTATTTTCTGCATTTATCAATACTATGCACATACCTGGTTCTTTTCTCAATTATCTTAAGAGTTGATAGCTGATAGCTTAATTTTAGGTTCATCAGAATCAGTTGTAGTTTACCCTATAAGCAAACAATTGTGCACACAAAAAAATTGATTTTTTTTCTGCTAATCGTAGCAAATATTGTTTAGAAGCTCACAACTGACCTCAATATGAGGACAATCCTAGTGTTGGAAAGTTTGTCAACTCTAATATTTTTGAGGATAAAATCCATTGTTTCAATACTGACAAAATATGCTAAACACTGTGCTAGCAATGGCTGAATTACAATAGTCTTTTAATAGTGCATTTCTGAAACATAAAATTAAAAAATCTTTTCTACAATTATTAATCTTTTCCTCCTCTTAGAGCTGATTTATGTGGATGATGGATTCATTGACAGCTTGCCAATATTGAATTAATATGTGCATATACGTAGAATTTAGGGTAAGTTCAGTTCATATATTTTAAATATCTACTAATCCCTGAGATTATTTTTAAGACCATATTTGACATTCTGAATTGGAAAACCTGAACCTCTTCCTTGCCTTAAAGGAGATGACAGGATGAAACGCAACAGACATCTGAGCAGCAGTGACAGTTCAGACAATGAGAGTAAGTAAGCTAACGTGTTTTGGCTAGTGTTGCTATGAATGTATGTTTTTCATCTGCTTAAGATTTCTTGAGATATTAAATATTTATTACGCCAGTCATGTAGTTCACCCTCTGGCTCTTAGGTGCATCTGCATTGTGAATCACTTAATGTAATTGTTTAGAAGTTGAAATGTTAGATTGGGTGATTCTGCTTTTCTGTAACTGCAAAATATTGTTAATTTTCCCAAGTATTTCCAAAAGTCCCTTGAGTACCAGTTGTTTAAAATGGGTTTTAATTGATCAAATGCTCTGGAGAAATAATGCTCAAAGGAGGATTTGTGATGTTGAAAAGACAAAACCTTGTAGTCTCCTGTTCTTCATACAAAATCTGGTGATTGGCTTGTCTAGGCTGTGCACATCTCTAGTTGATCATCTAGGGAACGCATTTGAGAAACAACTGTCCTTGTCACAACTGTTTCCTGTCTCCTGCAGATGATCTACCCTAGACTATTAAAATGCAGTCTCTGCATCTCTAAATGTCAGGCTACATCCACACCAGACCGGATAAGTCCATAACCAAAGCTTTTTCTCTTTGTTTTTACCCTCCGTCCACACTGAAATGGTGTTTTCCTCCCCCCAAAAACAGACCTTTTCTAAAACGCCCTCCCGAGTGTGTAAATTTGAAAGCGGCGATTGTGCAGAGCAGTGTGGATGGGGTAACTGGAGATTTCTAAAAATGTTGTCATGACGTGCCAGAACAGATGGTGGCGGCAGTACGGCATTTTATTGTTTTCTTGAACGCAACCCCCACACAACCTAACAATTTCAGAACAGACGGCAATGAGACTGAAGCCAGAAGAGTTAGAAATGTACTCACCAAATACTTTGACCCATAACTTACAGAATAAATAAGTATACTCACTTTGCCCTGTTTTCTGTCCTTGCTTGAATGAAGGTGGTTTAGCTATTTATGCAAGTACTTCTGACAATAGATGTGTAACAGCCTACTGTAACATTGTATGGAAATACAGATAACACTGATGCAGACATGTTTTATACATTTAACAAGGTGTTTTATTAATGCAACTGAGTTAGTCAGTTTTTCAATGTTTGTCGTCAGCTGAGTCATACGGTCAGTGAAATAACTCCCTGTTGGTTGCCTCCATGCGCTCCAGTATTTGTTTTTTTAAAAGTTTTAAGTTATCCTGTGTGAGAGCCAATAGCTGTCTGATGTTTGGCAATTTCCTTAAGTTTTTCTAGTCTGTAGCTGCACAAACGCGCACTTTTACAGTGAGATTCGACACCAAACATGTCGCTTGTTTTCTGTAGATGTGTCCTGCGCATGCCCAGTAGGAGGAGGTTCGTCCAAATACCCGTTTTAATGTGGACGGAGGTATTTTCAAAAACGCTTGGTGTGGATGCCTATCATTTTTACATGAAACCAGTGTTTTCAAAATTACCCAGTCTAGTGTGGATGTAGCCTCAGTCAAACCTTGACTTGACATTCAGCCCTTCCGGTCAGGAATTCCGTCTCTCCACCCCCCCACCCCCCTTGTTCTTTTTTCTTGGGATGTAAGTGATAATGGTAAGGCAGCATCTATGGCCTGTCTTTAGATAGAGATAGTTTATTGATCCCAAAGGAAATTACAGTGTTGCAGTCGCATTACAAATGCACAGATAGAGGTGACTCTGGCCCTTCTACACAGCCTTGGTGTTGGTGCTCCACTAGCGTGTCATCCAGGTGAGCCCTCAGGTACTTGTAGCTGTGAGGGAATTGGGTCAATCAAATACTTCGGGCTTAAGTCCCATTTTAGCCCAGATCAGGTAAATATAGCATGTTCCCTTCATGAAGAATTTTAATGATTATATGTAGTATTTAAGGAACATAATATACTAAATTAAATTTTCTAAAATTTTGCTGAATGTCTTTGTCAATATTGTTCACTACTTGATTATGTTGGTCTCTGCTACAGTTTTGTGTCAGACCACCATAATTTTGCTATTATAACACTGCAGTTGACTACTGGTTTGGGTGGGTCCGTTGTCCAGTGTTCCTGAATGTCCACATATTCTCATTCTCAAGCACGATAAATCTGCAGAATCTGGAAATCCGAGAAACACACACAAAATGCGGAGGAACTCAGTAGGCCAGGGTCTCGGCCCAAAACATTGATTGTACTCTCTTCCATAGATGCTACCCGGCCGTGCTGAGTTCCACCAGCATTTTGTGTGTTTTGCATATATTCTCATTATTGTTTTTGTAACTTCCTGCATAGGTCCTTCAACATCATGGTCATCCCATTCCAAGTATCGAGGTGACAGGCATGCCTCAACAAGTGGAAAGAAGAAGCCTGCTGAGGTGAGTATGATTTCAGTTTGAAAAAGTCTGCCTCACAAGAAGAATGTCAGTAAACATTCTTGTTTATGAAAACTAAACATTACTGGATTTTTCACTCTATGACAAATAGATTATGTGCATTCCTTATTCTGTGTGTATTCCAGCTGAGACGGAGGCCTGGAGATTACTTCCTCAAGTGAAAATTACAGTTGTTTCAGAGAGTAGTTCTTCACAAGCTACTTGCAGTATATCTGTATTATCGTATTTTATTTGCAGATACAGCACGGTAACAGGTCCTTCTGGTCCATCAATCCCATGCCACCCAATTACATCCATGTGCCATTTAACCTACTTACCTGTATGTCTTTGAAATGTGAGATGAAATTGGAACACCTTGAAATCTCACATGCTCACAGGGAGAATGTATGGACAGTGTCGGGAATTGCACCCAGATCGTTAGAGCTGTAATAGCATTACACTAAACTCTATACTACCATGCTGCCACGTGTTGCTGAAAGTTTTTGCAGCTTGTAAAAAGTATTTTTTCCCTTTACCTCAAAGTTCAAATCAGAAATTCAGAAAATTCCTTCTTATGTATGAATGAAGGACAGGAGTAGGTCACTTTGCCCCTCAGGTCTCCTCTGCCATTTACTAGGAATGATTAATCTTATTGTAATTCCAATTTTGCATCCCTGTCCAAGTGAAGTAGTTTCTTTCATGCTTTTGCTGCTCAGGAGTCTGTCCTTTCTGACCTAAAGATATTCAAAGACTGCTTTCGCCATCCCTTGAGGAGGAAAGTTTCAATGACTCAACCTTGAATGATTAAAGAAGACCTTTGTCTCAAATGAGCCATCACTTATTTTAAAACTGACTTTTAGCTCCAGAGTCTCCCGTGAGGAAGTGTCCTGTCTATTTCTGTTCTGTCAAGACCTCTCAGGATTGTATGTTTTAATCTAGTCATTATTCACTTTGTCATTCATTACAAGTTGTACAATACATGTTAATATTTTCTTTTATCTGTCTTTTCTATGTGTCACTCTTACTTGATTAACAATTAAATCAAAATTAGTACTTGGTATTGTTCTTTTTCAACATTAGGGGCATTTAAAAAACCTGGTGTTTTTTTTTAAAAGGCCAGCGGTTTTAATTTATTTCTGAATTTAAAAAAAATGTATCATGTGCATGGTGCATTTCTCTGAACTTTTATTCTGGTATTCTTCGTGGCAGAGATGGTTAGTAATAATTGAAGAAAGGTGAAATATGGGGCTATCAGGCAGGAACTTGGAAACATAAGTTGGAAAATGATGTTCTCAGGGAAAAGTACGAAAGAAATATGGCAAATGTTCAGGGGATATTTGCTTGGCGTTCTGCATAGGTACGTTCCAATGAGACGGAAAGGATGGTAGGATATAGGAACTGTGGTGTACAAAGGCTGTTGTAAATCTAGTCGAAAAGAAGAGCTTATGAAAGGTTCAAAAAACTTGGTAATGATAGAGATCTAGAAGATTATAAGGCTAATAGGAAGGAGTTTAAGAATGAAATTAGGAGAGCCAGAAGGGGCCATAAGAAGCCCTTAGTAGAGAGGATTAAGGAAAACCCCAAGACATTCTACAAGTGTGTGAAGAGCAAGGAGATAAGACATGAGAGAATAGGGCTAAAGAAGTGTGACAGTGGAAAAGTATGTACGGAACTGGAGGAGATAGCAGAGATACTTAATACTTTGCTCTAGTATTAACAATGGAAAAGGATCTTGGCGATTGTAGAGATGACTTGCAGTGGACTGAAAAGCTTGAGCATGTGGATATTAAGAAAGAAGGTGTGCTGGAGCTTTTGGAAAGCATCAAGTTGGATAAGTCACCAGGGCTGGACAGGATGTACCCCAGGCTACTGTGGGAAGTGAGGGGGGAGATTGCTGAGCCTCTGGTGATGATCTTTGCATCATCAATGAGGATGGGAGAGGTTCCGGAGGATTGGAGGGTTGCGGATGTTGTTCCCTTATTCAAGAAAGGGAGTAGAGATAGCCCAGGAAATTTATAGGTCCGTGAGTCTTACTTCAGTGGTTGGTAAGTTAATGGAGAAGATCCTGAGAGGCAGGATTTATAAACATTTGGAGAGGCATAATATGATTAGGAATAGTCGGCATGGCTTTGTCAAACGCAGGTCATATCTTACAAGCCTGATTGAATTTTTTGAGGATGTGACTAAACACATTGAAGGTAGAGCAGTAGGTGTATATATGGATTTTAGCACGTCATTTGATAAGGTACCCCATGCAAGGCTTATTGAGAAAGTAAGGAGGCATGGGATCCAAGGGGACATTGCTTTGTGGATCCAGAACTGGCTTGTCCACAGAAGGCAAAGAGTGGTTGTAGACGGGTCATATTCTGCATGGAGATTGGAGATCGGTGACCAGTGGTGTGCCTCAGGGATCTGAACTGGGTCCCCTACTTTTTGTTATTTTTATAGATGACCTGGATGAGGAAGTGGAGGGATGGGTTAGTAAATTTGCTGATAACACAAAGGCATGCTCAGAACTCTCTCCAATCACATTTTTACATGTCATATCACCATATATAGGACCATGGTCAGACCCCATTTGGGGTATGGTGCTCAATTCTGGTCGCCTGACTACAGGAAGGATGTGAAAACCATAGGAAGGGTACAGAGGAGATTTACGAGGATGTTTCCTGGTTTGGGGAGCATGCCTTATGAGAATAAGTTGAGTGAATTTGGCTTTTTCTCCTTGGAGTTACGGAGGATGAGAGGTGACCTAATAGAGGTATACAAGATAATGAGAGGCATTGATCGTGTGGACAATCAGAGGCTTTTTCCCAGGACAGAAATGGCTAGCATGAGGGCACAGTTTTAAGGTGCTGGAGCGTAGGTACAGAGGAGATGTCAGGGGTAAGTTTTTTACTCAGAGACTGGTGAGTGAGTGGAATGGGCTGCCGGCAGTGGTGGTGGAGGTGGAAACGATAGGGTCTTTTAAGAGACTCCTGGATAGGTACGTCGAGCTTAGAACTACCTAGGCTTACCCATGACCCTCTATTTTTCTAAGGTAAAGACATATTCGGCACAGCTTTGTGGGCTGAAGGGCCTGTATCTTGCTGTAGGTTTTCTATGTTTCTATAATCTCCAGTTCCTCCATTTTATTTAGTCACTAGATAATCTACTGGAGCTCTCTTGGACAGTACCTTTCTGTTGCCTAGCTGTGAGGAACTGTGGATTTGAACCACCATGGATTTTGCCTTGGAGTAATACAGTGCATGACCACTCAAATGCGTTGTGGTCACCTCCTTTAATGTTCGTTTAAATATTTAAGTTTGATTTTATAGGTATTCAGGAAGGATCTCATCAGTGCCATGAAAATTCCAGATTCCCACCATGTGAACCCGGATGAATACTATCTCTTGGCTGATCAATGGAAACAGGAGTGGGAAAAGGGAGTACAGGTTCCAGCCAGTCCAGAAACAATTCCAAGTTCATCTGTCAGGTAAATGATGTTTTGCAAAATAAATGCATCTTTCCACTTGATTATTGCCAAATGTTAAAATATATATTAGAACATCGTTATCATTCTTTTTATAAGTAACCCCTGTGATATGAGGGTTGGGGGGTAGGGGTGGGTTGAATTCTGAGAAAGAAGCTTGTTTAGTATTTATATCTGCAGCCATGAAGAAAGGGGATTGAAAAAATATTTTTTTATTTTTTCACGAAGTTGTATTAGAGCAAATTTTGTGCTGTATTTCTACTTTTTTGAGAAATAACTTGTGAATTCTGTAAGGGCAAACTTTTGCTAAATGGCCATATGTTGGGGTTGCTTATTTACTGTCCAGTTCCTTTGATCAACTCTATTAAAATTATTCATTGTGCTGACCTTAAGTATTCAGCAACTTGCAGGTTATCAACTGAGAGGATTAGAAATTGGGGGTGATGATAATGTAGCGCTTGTTTCAAGAACTGTGCTCCACTGTTCATTGAGATTACAGCTAATGTTGGCCACTTTTTTTTAACCTAATTTTTTATAAGCCTTGGCTCAAGTGTAGTGCAAAAAGTAATTATTAGCTTCTGCTTGAAACATCTTTACTGACTAAGCAACCATAGGTGCTGAGAATTCCAAAAATTCATAACCATTTTGAGAGAGGAAAAAGCCTATACACATTCCCAATGTAAATAAGTAATCCATATTCTGCAACTATTCTAAAATAATCTCAAAATCTTTTGTACTAATGTTTTTTGGTGTGAAGTTTAAATGAGCTGACAATACTTTCATTGAGTTAATTGTAGCCCTGCATCTGTCTTCTGCGTTTGGCTGTTTTAGGGTTATTTTAGAAAAAGTGAAGGACATTTTATTTACTAAGCCACGGAAGTATATTCGATGCTCCAGCACAGAGTCCACAGATCCTGGATATGTTAATATGTTGGAACTTGCAGACAGTGTATGCCGCTATGACTTGGATGATATGGACATTTATTGGTTGCAAGCAGCAAATGAAGAACTGAGAGAAATGGGTAAGTCAGGGTTATTTTGTGCAGTATTCCAAATGCTGTTTACTAAATGAGCAATAATCTGTGTGAATAATCCAGCATTTAATTGGAATCATTTGTGGCAAATCCAAGCAAAATTTAATTTGAAAATTGAAGCTATTAATTTGTCCCGAAATTGCAGGATGTGGTATTGTGATACTTTAAAGCTACATTGCATCTATTTTTGTGTATAGTAAGTAGTGTTAATTGTTGTCAATCTTTTTATTCAACTAAGCATGATCTACAGAAAGCCTTGCAACAGAATATAAATTCACTCATGATGGATAAACAAATATAGCTTTTTGTTTATTTTGCAGTTGATGCTCTGTATTCATTGCAAGGTTTATGCTTTTTTATATATAATATGATTCAATAGAGCATGGTAGTACTTTGGGAAAACATAACAAAATTCAAGGAAAGATCATTATTGTTCCCACTTGAATTTTGGTGTTTGGCTTGAGTGAGGAAAATGAGGAACTGGGTTTGAAGCACATTCTTTCCCTACAAAACTGGAACCAGTATCATTTAGTTAACTTCACTGTAGAGATAGATTTTGGCGAATGATGAGGCAATTGCATATTAGAACATTTGAAACATTTTGAAAACCAAAAAAAAAGTTGCTGTTGTTCACAACAGTTTAAAATCGTAAGTTTTAAGTGGCTTCTTGTTGCTGAACAAACTAGAAAAAACTGAACTGAATGATGAATTAGGGTTTTTTAAAAAAACATCTAACTTTTTTAATTCAGGCTGTAGTTTGATTCCTGAAAACACTATGGAGAGAACTATTGAAGCACTGGAACGTCATTGCTATGAAAATATGAACCATGCCATAGAGACTGAGGAAGGGCTTGGGATTGAGTATGATGAAGATGTTATCTGTGATGTATGTCGTTCTCCTGATAGTGAAGAAGGAAATGAGATGGTCTTCTGTGACAGGTGTAATATCTGTGTCCATCAAGTAAGAGATGCATTTAATCAAAGTATAAATAATGAATAATTCAAATTCTAGTGGATTTTTTAATGTCATTGTCAAAGAGCAAAACAGTACAAAAAATCATATTTGCTAAACTAATGTAAAATACCTGCCTTGTGTTTAAAATAATACTGATTTAAAACATTGATGTTTAGAGTGAAATCCATATGCAATGTTTAGCTTTGTATCTAAGAGAATGTAGACTTTATATTGTATCTTTGACTAAATGATATAGTTACATGGTTAGCTGTGAGTAATGAATGAAGAGATCACTTTTTCATACAAAAAGGTTTCAGAAATATAATAGATAATTTAAAACAAAACACGCAAAATGCTGGAGGAATTCAGCAGGTCAGGCAGCATGTATGGATACGACCTGACCTGCCAAGTTCCTCCAGCTTTTTGTGCATTACTTTTGTCAAAACCAAATTAATTTACTTCAGTGAATTAAGTTTGCTACTCTTATCTGGTATGCAAGTCTAACTCCAATTCCACATTATCCTGACCACTTAAAACTGCCTTTGCCATGTGCTGGTAAACTGTTTACTTACATTGGACTAATGGTGACCAAGATTGGGCAATAAATGCTGGGTTAGCTAGTAATGCCAACAACCCAGAAATAAAGAAAATACATACAACTCCACCTCCAGGATTTTACAGTGGGAACTTGAAACTTTTAAATTATCAACAAACATGCAACAGGCTGAAGATGCTGGAAATCCAGAGCAGCAACATACAAAATGCTGGAAGAACTCATCAGGTCAAGCAGCATCTATGGAGAAGAATAAGCAGTCAATGCTTTGGGCTGAGACCCTTCTGGACTGAGAAGGAAGGGGGAACATGCCAGAGTAAAAAGGTGTAGGCGGGAGGGGAAAGGGGCTAGCTGGAAGGTGATAGGTGAAGCCAGGTGAGTGGGAAAGGGCAAGGGCTGAAGAAGAAATCATCTAATAGAGGAGAGTGGACCAAAGGAGAGAAAGGATGTTGGTGGGGTGGGGGAACCCAGGGGGAAGTAATAGGCAGGTGAGAAGAAGTGAAAGGCCAGAGTGGGGAACAGGAGGGGGGAAGTGTGTTCACCAGAAGGAGAAATCTATATTCATACCATCATAATGGAGGATACCCAGACAGAATATAAGGTGTTGCTCCTCCACACGGAGCATGGCCTCATCTTGGCATGAGGAGGCCATGGGTTGACACATTGGAACAGGAACGGGAGTTGGAATTAAAATGTTTGGTTACCTACTTCTTTGTCCCATGGTCCACTCTCTTCTGTCAGATTCATTTGCTTCAGTTCTATTTACAGGCTAGGGTTAGTAAGTCATGGGCATGCTATGTTGGCATGGGAAGTGTGGCGATGCTTATGGACTGCCCCCAGTACATCCTTAGACTGTGATTATGGATGCAAACAATGCATTTCACTATGTCTTGATGTACATGTGACAAATAAAGCTCATCTTTGGTCATATATAAATAATTCCTAATGAGGTGGTGTGCTAAATATTTCCTGCTGGATTAACTTGCCCACAGAAGATCTTGATTCCTTGTCCTGGTGATCTTATTGCCAGCAGTCACCTATGAATTTTTCTTGTCTCTGTAATGTTCATTTCTCTTGACTGTTTTAAAAAAAATCAATAAAATTAAGATCCATACAATTTACTGCTATCAGCAATGTCTTGGGATGAATAATCTAACTGGTGGTTTAATTGTACTTGCCCTGCGTTCATTATTAGTGTCAAAATGTTGCAGGAGGTTAGATTTTATCTGACACCTCACAGTTGTTCTTAATACTTGATATCCTGGAGAGAGCTGGAGCTCAGAACTATAATTACAGTGTATTTTTAACGCATCTGTCCTTAATCTTTCAAATCTTACAAGTTCCAAACATGTTTATCTTTCAACCAACAGTAAAGCTGTAACTTCCATTGTATCTGTTGATGAGTGATGTAAAGTTGGTGCTTTTGCTTGCAAGTTCATTTGGCGTGATTAGCCCAAATCTTGAACGGGTCTGTTTTAATTTTCACAGAAGCAACAAAACTTAAAATATGGTGCATTCACAAGAACTTTTCCTGTGTCATGCATTCATGGGACAGTGTGTTTCCTGTGAATGCACTTTACAGGAAAGTGCATTGGGGTATTGAAATAAAGGTTTTAGAATAGATGACCTGATGCTCAGTTGAAGAGGTAGGTTTTTTTGGAAGCAACCTTAAACATACAAGTGGGAGGAAGAGCCAGGACTCAGAGTGAAATGCCAGAGATTGTGTACTTGGCAGCTAAAATCATAGCCAACATGGTTGAAATGTTTTGAATAGAGGAATATATTAGAGATCAGGATTGGCAAAGATCTTATATTTTAAGTTGTGTATTGAAGCAGTATCCAGTTTATGCAAAATTAATTTTAATTCACTACTTTCACATTTTCCATTACATTTAGGCTTGCTATGGGATTCTAAAAGTGCCTGAAGGGAGCTGGTTGTGTCGTACTTGTGTCCTTGGAATTTATCCGCAGTGTCTTTTGTGTCCAAAGCAAGGTGGAGCAATGAAAGCCACACGTGCTGGAACCAAGTGGGCACACGTTAGCTGTGCCTTGTGGATTCCTGAGGTAAATGAAGTTTTGGAAGTGTTTTGATAGAAATCTCTTTGTTGTTGCCTGACATATCAAAAGTGGTTACTTTAGAAGAGAATATGGAAAATGGACCATGTCCCACTGAAGTGTAAGTAGAGTAAGACAAAGTAGTTAAGTAAAGCTTGATGAAGGAGTATGTTAACGCAGGATGGTTTGAAAATGAGGTATTATGACTGGTTCTGAAATAGACTTATCCTTTATTTCATTGACCTGGAATTTATTTGGTCTCTAAAGGTTGCAAAATGCACTCATCCAGAAATTCAGTTTTATAGTACAAGTTTCTAACATGTTATGTAATTAATTTCTAGTATACTGTAATATTAAATGCTTTTGTAATCATGCAGAATGCATCATAAGATTTGTTTTGCTGCTTGTAACATACCAGCACTTGAAACAAGCAGTGTATACAGACCATTCCAATCCTTATGAAATCCCCAGTTGGTTGTTGCTTGTGAAGTTGAATTATGCAATTAAATAACCCTTTGTATCTAATACACAACAAAAGTCTTAACAGCAAGGGCAAGCCTTAGATCTATACTATTTAAAGGGATAATCTATTATTTGTAGGTTGATTGACCCACACAACTATTTAGAAACTGCTTCTTCACCTCTGCCACAAAATTCCTGAAATGATTCCTAAACACTACCTCATATTTTGCAACATTTATTTTTATTTTATTTATTTAGGCTCTTTGAGTCACGCTGCCCCAGCAACCCCACAATCCTGATTAACCTGAGCCTAATCATGGGACAATTTACAATGACCATTTAACTTGCCTGCTATGTCTTTGGACTGTGGGAGGAAACTGGAGCACCTGGGGAAAACCCAGACATTCCACAGTGAGGGCATACAGAGCCTCCTTACGAAATGGTGCCAGAATTGAGCTCCAACCCACAGAATGCACCCAAAACTACTCTTTTTTTGTAATTGTACTGCTGCCCAAAAGAAGCAAATTTCACATAATCTAAGTTGATAATATATCTGATTATTTGGGATATGAGTTGAAGGAGAGCATTAGATGACGTTATAAATAAGGATGAATATCAATAGAGCATCTTTTGATCCATCTAGACTATGGGTTCCTAACTTTTTTTATGCCATGAACCAATACCATTAAGCAAGAGGGTCCATGGATCTCAGGTTGGGAACCCCTAACCTGGACAAAAAAAAATACAGAAGAGATTTTGTAATTGGGACTGGGGATGTAAAGAGGATTGGAGAGAGAATCTTTGGTCATCCCTGATCCACTGGTCAGTGGCTTTGGCTGTTGAGTTATGTTCCTTGGCACACCCTTCTGCTTTTTTTTAATATAAAAAAAAGAGCTCTGTCTATCAGCATGATTTAGGGATCTCTTCCATTCTGCTGTTTCATTCAGTGAATGTGAACTCACTCTCTCCAAGAGGAGAGGTATTTGGTTGGAATGTTAAAAAGCTATAAACATGTAACGTTGTAGGAATGGTGAGTGTGATATGATTTATTGCTATTTCTATAAATCTTGATTATACTTGAGATTTTTTTTGAGCTTTGGAACACCTGGTACCAAGTCCTTTGGCATTGCTACAGGCATTGATCTCTCTGACCACTACCTGACAGTGGGATGTTGAAACTTTTTGAAGGTGTCCATCTTCTCCCCAGGGTTCTCTTAGTTTCTTTCCTCCAAGCCTCCCAACCTCTGCAGTGATTTCTGGGAGTGGACACCTTCCACACACTTCCCCCTCTTCTTCTCTCCCCTTCCCCCCCCCCCCCACATTTTTTCTTTAAAAGAAGGTACAGATATTCTTGTGGGAGGATGAGCTGCCAGAGGTCGTGATCCATGACGTGGGTAGGATGGGTGTTGAGATCCTGCAAAGTGTGCTCAGGGAGCTGGGTGCTAAGTTAAAGGACAGGATCTCTAGGATTGTGATTTCAGGACTGCTACCCATGCCACACGCAAAAGTGAGGCCAGAACTAGGAAGATTATATAGTTTTACATGTGACTAAGGAGTTGGTCCAGGAGGGAAGGCTTCTGATGTTTGGATCATTGGTCTCTCTTCCAGGGAGCTGTATGGAAGGAATGGTTTTTACCTGAACTGGAGGGGTATTAGTATCCTTTGTTTGCGAATGCTGCACAGGGGTGGTGTGGGGGGGAGGAGGTGTTGTTAAACTAGAGTTGCGCAGAGATGAAAACCAGTGTGCCAGAATGGATAGTGGAGTGGTTGTGGAGAAGGATGTTGTTAAGCCTACACACAGTCAGGAATCGAAATGTTGAGCATGGTGAACTTATGTTCTGAGCTGCATATATTTAAATGCAAGGAGTATTGTAGGAAAGGTGGATGAGCTTGGGGCATGGAATTACAAGTGAAATTATGACATTGTAGCCATTAATGAGACTTGGTTGCTGAAGGGGCAGGACAGGCAGCTCCATGTTCCAATGGGTTCCTGCTTTAGAAGTGATAAAGCTGGAAGGATTAAAGGGGGAGTGGTGGCATTACTAGTGAAGGAAAATGTCATAGCATTGCTCTGTCATGACAGATTGGAGAGTTCTGCTAGTGAGGCTTTATGGGTAGAAGACAATAGGACAATTAGACATGGGAGCAGAATTAAGCCATTCAGCCCATCGGGTCTGCTCCACCATACCATCATGGCTGATCCCAGATCCCACTCAACCTCATACACCTGTCTTTTTACCATAACCTTTGATGCCCTGACTGATCAGGAAACTATCAACTTCTGCCTTAAACATACCCACAGACTTGGCCTCCACCGCAGTTTGTGGCAGAGCATTCCATAGATTTACTATTCTCTGGCTAAAAAAAATCCTCCTTACCTGTGTTTTAAAGGGTCCCCCCCTCAATTTTGAGGCTGTGCTCTTTAGTTCCGGATACCCCCACCATAGGAAGCATCCATCTTATCTAGTCTTTTCAAAATTTGGTAGGTTTCAATGAGAACTCCTCTTCCTTACGCACACACATGCACCCACGTGTGCATGCGCACACACACTCTTCTAAATTCCAGTGAGTACAAGCCCAAGTTGCCAACCACTGCCCATATGTTAACCTCTTCATTCCTGGAATCATCCTTGTGAACCTCCTCTGGACTCTCTACAAAGATAACACATGCTGAGATATGGTGCCCAAAACGGTTGACGATACAGTGTGGGCTGACTGGTGTCTTGTAAATGCTCAGCATTAACTCCTTGCTTTTATATTCTATTCCCTTTCAAATAAATGTCAACATTGCATTTGCCTGCATTATCACAGACTCAACCTGTCAATGAACCTCTGAGAGTCTTGCATGAGGACTCCTAAGTCCCTCTGCACCTCTGATGTTTGAACCTTCCTTTCCATTTAGATTATAGTCGGCACAATTATTTATTTTACCAAAATGCATTGTCATACATTTTCCAACACTGTAGAACTGAAGAATAAGAAAGCTGCGACCATGTTAATGGGCTTGTTATAGACCACCCAACAGACTGCAGGATTTAGTGGAGCAAATTTGTAGAGAGATCGCAGACTAGTGCAAGAAACATAAGGTTGTGACAGGTGATTTTAATTTTCCACATATTAACTGGGAGTCCCATACTGGTAAAGGGGTGGTTGGGAAAGATTTTGTCAAATGTGTTCAGTAAAGTTTCCTTAATAAGTACTTAGAAGTCCCAACTAGAGAGTGTGATACTAGATCTCCTACTAAGGAATGAGACAGGACAGGTGACAGAAGTTTGTGCAGGGGAACACTTTGCATCTATTTAGATTCATGCTAATTATGGCAAAGCAGAGTCTGGTCCTCTGGTTGAGATTCTAAATTGGAGAAGCGCCAATCTTTATGGTAACACAAAAGATCTGGCAAATGTGGATTGGGACAGGTTTTCTGGCAAAGGTGTGCTTGGTAAGTGGGGGGCCTTAAAAGTGAAATTTTTGTGAGTACAGAGTTCGTATGTTCCTGTCAGAATAAAAGGGTTAGGGACCTTAGGTTTTCAAGAGAAATGAGGCCCTGGTTAAGAAAAAGGATGTGCATAGCAGGTATAGGCAGATGGGAACAATTGAAGTACATGAGTATTTATTAAAAAAAAAATTCAGGTGAATGCTTAAGTAAATCAGAAGGACTAAAACAAGGCATGAGGTTGCTCTTGTAGACAAGGTGAAAGCTTTTGCAGATGTGTTTAAAAACAAAGGGATAGTGAGAGACAAAATTTGGTCCTGGAAGATCAGAGTGTTAATCTATTCGTGGAGCAGAAAGAAACTGGAGAGATCTTGAATAGATTTTTTTGCATCTGTATTCACTTGGGAGTTGGATACAGATTCTGTAGATGTGAGGCTATGCACCCTACACAGATTAAAGAAGAGGAGGTGTTTGTTATCTTGAGACAAATTAGGGTGGATGAATCTACAGGGCCTGACAATGTCCTTGGACTGTGGGAGGTTAGAGCAGGGGTACACGTGTTTCAAACATGTATTTAAAATATCTTTAGCCACAGGTAAGGTGCAGCAAAATTGGAGGATAGCTAATGTTGTTCTGTTGTTTAAGAAAGGCTCTGGTAGGAATATGTCAAGAAATTTATAGGAAGGTGTGTTAGACATCAGTAGTGGGAAATTTATTGGAAGGTTTTCTAAGGGACCGGATATATCAGTATTTGTATAGACAGAACTGATCAGGGATTTGTGCAAATAAGTTGTGTTTTTTTTGAGGAAGTTATCAGGAAAGTTGATGAAAGCAAGGCAGTAGATGTTGTCTACATGGACATTACCAAGGCATTTGACAAGGTCCTGCATGGGAGATTGGTTAAGAAGGTTCAGTCATTTGGCATTCAAGATGTGGTAGTAAATTGTAGTAAATATTGGCTTTGAGGAAGAAACCAGACTGTGGTTGCAGATGGTCATCTCTGACTGTAGATCTGTGATTAATGGTGTGCCATAGGCATTGGTGTTGTTGTTTGTTATGTATATCAATGATCTGGATGATAATGTGGTAAACTGGGTTAGTAAATTTGCATAGACACCAAGGCTAGGTTGTAGTGAGGAAGTCTGTCAAAGCTTGCAGAGGGAAATGGACCAGCTGGAAAAATGGGCTGAAAAATGGCAGATGGAATTTGGTGCAGACAAGTATGAGATGTTGCATTTTGGAAGGACCAACCAGGGAAGGTCTGAAACAAAGAGCGGTGGGCCACTGAGGAGTGTGATAGAACAGAAGGAACTGGGAATACAGATCCATAATTCCTTGTAAGTGATGTCACAAGGTAGATAAGGTTGTAAAGAAAGCTTATGGCACATTGGCCTTCATAAGTTAATGTATTGAGTACAGGAGTTTGGATGTTGAAATTGCATAAAACATTGGTGAGGCCTAATTTAGTGTATTGTATCCAGTTTTGGTCACCTTCCTACAGGAAATGTGTAAATAAGATTGAAAGAGTGCAAAGAAAAATAAGGATATTGCTGGGATTTGCGGACCCGAGTTGTAAGAGGTATGGATAGGGTAAGTGCAAGCAGGTTTTTTTCCACTGAAGTTGGTGAGACGAAACCTCAAGGTCATGGATTAAGGGTGACAGGTGAAATGTTTGAGGGGAACATGGAGAAGTCCATCACTAAGAAAGTTGTGAGTGTGGACCAAGCTGCCAGTACAAGTGGTGGATGTGGGATCAATTTCAACATTTAAGTGAAATTTGTATAGCTACATGGATGAGTGTGGTGTGGAGGGCTATGGTCCAGATTCGGGTCAATGGGATAGATTAATGGTTTGGCACAGACTAATTGAGGTTAAAGGCCTATTTCTGTGCTGTAATGTCAGTTGCAGCTCAGTTTTCAGCAAGGGTTTTGAATCTTTCAGATATTTTGTACTTAACTTGCACTGATCCCTGTAAAGTGCTCAATGTAAGCAGGAAAATCATGTATGAAAGGCATAAAGCAGACTGAGTCAAGTCACTATTATTGTCATTTTGATCGTAACTGCTGGTACAGTACATAGTAAAAATGAGACAACGTTTTTCAGGACCATGGTGTTACATGACACAGTACAAAAAACTAGACTGAACTATGTTAAAAAAAAAACATAGAAAGCTACACTAGACTACAGACCTACACAGGACTGCATAAAGTGCACAAAAACAGTGCAGGCATTACAATAAATAATAAACAGGACAATAGGGCAAGGTGTCAGTCCGGGCTCTGGGTATTGAGGACTCTGATAGCTTGGGGGAAGAAACTGTTACATATTCTGGTCGTGAGAGCCCGAATGCTTCAGAGCCTTTTCCCAGACGGCTCTCTCTTACTGTGGATTTTTAGCTCTTGATGGGCTCTTGATATCTAAAATTTCTATATTGCTGTTCTCATGCACTTCATTCTCCTAATCCATTGTTGTTACTGCAGCTTGGTTAACCCTTCAGAAGGGCTAATTAAACAATAGAAAAATAACACATCTCCTGCCTTTCTCTGCTGGTCCTGATTTCCTAACATTGGAAAGCCTGGACTTAATTCCTCTCACGAATGGGTTGAATTCTGAAGAGAAGTTTCTGTCCTATTTGAATCTGAATCGTAGTTGATAGTTATGTTAAACACTACCCATTTAGGATGAAAGATTTGATTGACCCTTTTGGGTACTTTGCAGATTTTAAAAAATTGTGCTGATGCACTGGAGGCACTCACTTCAGCTCATATTTTAAACTGCTGCAGAAGAAGGAAACTGCTGATATGGGAAATTTGTGATTAATGGTGCTATTGTGAGATTTGACGAGAGAGAGAGAAAGTTAATCAAGTTGTGATTATTTTAATGATTATGAATTTGTGCTTGAGTGTATTTTTGCACTTTAGGAAAAATACAAACCATCAAGTTGTGCATGAGGGTAATATTAAATCATTTGTGAATGATAAATATAATGTGATTATGGAAGCAATTCTGTCGTGTTTCACTTAATGGAATATCAGATATACTGTTATTGTTGACTCTTTACTGTTTACTTAGCTCTGCTATGATGATTCCAATCCAACTAGCATAGAAAAATGTTGTATGTTGTCTGTTGTATTTAAGATGCCTCCTTAATGAGTATTAGTACAGTCCCCTGACGAGTGTTCACATATGCCAATCCCGAAGCCACTTTGAGCTGCTAATTACTTTGAAGAGCTATTAAGCTGCTCCAGTTAAGAGATTAACATGCTGATCTGCATACTACATAAATTCAATTTGATCCCTGGCAAATCATAACTAGCCATTTGAATCAAACTGAAAAATTATGTAACTTCCTTTTAACATGGTTATAGGTCAGTATTGCCTGCCCAGAAAGAATGGAACCAATTACTAAGGTGTCTCACATTCCTCCAAGCCGATGGTCGTTGGTCTGTAACCTTTGTAAATTGAAGACCGGTGCTTGCATCCAGGTATGCTCCTTTTATTAAACTTGGTAAATAACAGATATGATTGCTTCTAGGTGAAATGAGACTTCCTTTCTGCCCTTGTATGCTTATTTTTGAATATACGCTCAATGGCCACTTTATTAAGTATACCTAAAGAACTTTATGTGATCTTTTGTTTTTGTAGTCCATCCATTTCAAGGTTCAGTGTACTGTGCATTCAGAGATGCTCTTCTGTACACCACTGTTGTAATGTGTAGCTATTTGAGTTACTGTTGCCTTCCTGATGGCTTGAACCAGTCTGGCTGTTCTCTTGTAACCTCTCATTAACTAGGCTTTTTTGCGCTAGGGCTGCCACTCACTAAATGTTGGTTTGTTTTTATTTTGTTTCTCAGACCATTCTCTGTAAATTAGAGACTGTTGTGCGTGAAAATCCCAGGAGATCAGCAGTTTCTGAGATACTCAAACCACCCCGTCTGGCACCAACAATCATTTCATGGTCAAAGTCACTTGGATCATATTTCTTCCCCTTTCTCATGTTTGTCTAAACAATAACTTGGCTGTGTCTGCATGCCTATAGATACTTTATTGATCCCAAAGGAAATTTCAATGTCACAGTTCCATTAAAAGTGCACAGATGTACAAATATTAGTTGAAAATTTAGAATTTGTGCATTGAGTTGCTGCCATATGATTGGCTGGTTAGAAATCTGCATTAATGATCGTGCACTTAATAAAGTGGCCACTGAGTGTCCATGTCCAACTATTGTAACATTGACATAATCACTGTTGTCAGTTGGCTTTGGTCATGTTCAGAGAAGAGAGCAAGGCATTCTAGGAGACAATAAGCTGTATGTATTTAAATCCGAAGAGTCTCGGTTCGAAACGTCGACAGCACTTCTCCCTATAGATGCTGCCTGGCCTGTTGTGTTCCACCAGCATTTTGTGTGTGTTGTTGTTTGAATTTCCAGCATCTGCAGATTTCCTCGTGTTTGTATTTAAATCAAATCTGCTTTTGTTTTTCAGCAGACGAGTAGATACTTTTGAATAAATGTTAATGTATTTGGGTAATTCAGTAAGTTGTGGTCACTGAGTTGCTTTAGAGTACTTGGCAGACGAGAGCCTACTTGTGCTACTATCCGCTGTTAATTTTTAAATGTAGTACGATTTGTTTTTTAGCCAGCTGCAATAGAAATAATGAGAAGTCACAAAATGCTTTTGCAGTTCTCAAGATTTCCTTAGCCTGTTCATAAAATGTTAACATTGTGGAATGTAGTGCATTAAAATTCCTATACTGTAACTTTGCACAGCATGTATATACAGGGATTTGTAGACTCAAGTGTACTTGACGGAAATTCACATTAGATCCTATTAAATACTAGCAGCATGAGAACGATATGGCATAAACACAAGATTCTGCAGATGTTGGAAATCCAGAGCCACAAACACAAAATGTTGGATGAACTCAGCAGGTCAGGCAGCATCTGTGGTGGGGTTGATGTTTCAGGCTGACATACCTTTCTTCAGATTGGAAAAGAAGGTGGGGGGGGGGGTGGTAGAAGCCAGAATAAGGTGGTGGGGGGAGGGAAAGGAGTACAAGCTGGAAGGTGATAAGTGAAGCAGGGTGAGGGGAAGGTACATGGCCGGGGGAGGAGGGATGAAGTGGTAAGCTGATAGTTGATAAGGTTGAAAATGTAAAAGGCTGCAAAAGAGGAATCTGATATGAGAGGAAAGTGGACCATGGGCAAAAGCAAATGGTGCCAGAGGCAGGTGATGAGCATGTGAGGAGAGGAGAAGAGGTGAGAGAGAACCAAAATGGGGTATGGAAAAGAGAGAATGGGAGGGAATAGGCATTGCCAGAAATTAGAAAAATCAACTTTTATTCTGTCCGGTTGGAGGCTTCCCAGACAGAATGAGGTGTTGCTCCTCCAACCAGAGAGTGGCCTCATCATTAAAGTTGGAAGTTGCCTTCTCTTTTACAGTAACAGTTTAATATATACTTCTGAGGTAATGACAACACTAAATAGAAAGGCCAGAGGGTGCAACCTTTGAATAGAAGGACATTCCTTTTGAACAGAATTTATTGCCACAGGCGGTTGTGGAGGCCATGTTATTTGAGAATATTTAAAGTGAAGTTTGACGGGTTATTGACTATTAAGGGTGTCTAATGTTACACGGAGAAGGTGGGAGAATGGTCTAATAAATCAGACAAAATAGAATAGTGGAGCAGGGTGGGGCTCAGTGACCTAGTTCTGCTTTTATAATGCTGTGCAAAAGTCTTGAGTACATTTAAAAAAAAAATCTGTAAAGGAAAGCAAAGTGCAAAAATAATGAATTGTTAAAGTTTCTAAATATCAAAAAATAGTACCATAAGAGCTATAAATAGTTTTTAAAAGTCACTAAATCAAATTAATACTTGTGGTCTTTAAAACTGCATCAATTCTTAGGTACACTCTCCTGCAGTTTTATAAGACAATCAGCTGGTAGGCTGTTCCAGGCATCTTGGAGAACTTTCCACAGTTCTGCAGACTCTGGCTTTCTTGCTTGCTTCTGTCTCTGCAGGTAGTCCCAGACAGCTTCAATGTTGAGATAAGGGTCTAGAGACTATTCCATCTGAAACCATACAAAAAATCTGGGGTGTCTAAGACCTCTGCACAATACTGTATATCTTGTGGTCTAACATTGTCATATTGAAGTGCTTCTGCAGTACTAAAACATAGATTATAAAAAATGTAGACATTATCCATAAGCAAAGCTCTTATGAATAAATGGATTATACACATGGAATTGGAAAACAAAAAATTGTTTCACCTAAATACTCAGTAGCTAAATATATTTATCGCAAATTCTTGCTTTAATTCTTGTCTTCCTGTTTTAATCCTCAGTGCTCAGTGAAGAGCTGCATCACAGCCTTTCACGTAACTTGTGCTTTTGAACACAATCTGGAGATGAAGACAATCCTGGATGATGGTGATGAGGTGAAGTTCAAGTCCTACTGCCTCAAACATAGTAAGAACAGGCAGAGTCAAGAAGATGACTGTGAGCCAAGTGCGAAGATCAGTGAGCAGAAACAGAAGCAGAGTGAAACAGAGAAGAAAGGCCTGCGTGCGCAAAAGCTTCAGGAGCTAGAGGAAGAATTTTATACCTTAGTGAGGGTTGCCGATGTAGCCAGTGAACTGCATTTCTCTGAGCAGGTGGTGGAATTTATTTTTGAGTATTGGAAACTGAAAAGGAAAAGCAACTTCAGTAAACCATTACTACCTCCAAAGGAAGATGAAGAAAATTGCTTGGGCCAGCAAAAGGAGGACAGAATTCATTCCAGAATGAAGATGTTCATGCATCTACGCCAAGACTTAGAAAGGGTTTGGATTCATGTTTTTTTTTTAACCTTGCACGTCTGTAATAAAAGCTAATAATTTGCTTTATGAATTCTATGAAAATGCTTAAACTGATGTTCCTATCCATTCGCTTTAGGTGAGGAACCTTTGTTACATGGTCAGCAGAAGAGAGAAATTGAAATTGTCGCAAAGTAAAGTGCAAGAACAACTTTTCAATTTGCATATTCAAGTTATGAATCAGCATGCTGCTGCAGGTAAATATATATCAGTACTTCTTGTGCATTCTTATCCTTACTGATTGCTGTTGCAATTCAGAGATTTGTGTTGCTTGGGATAAGGTTGTAGGCTAGGCAGTGTATAAAGTATTTATGGTAAAATTTGGAGAGCAAATTCCAAGTTCCAGAGCACAAAGTCAAAATTCTGCAATACATTCTGCAATACATCTGTAAAAATACATAATACATAACAAAAATACATACATAACAAAGCAGAATCTATGTGGGGAAAAAAGCTAGTTGTTATTTTAGTGTTATCTGGATTGGGAAAAATATGAAATGGGAGGGTGGGGTAGAAGAGATGGATATCAATTTTTTAGACTGATTTTTGAGGAAAATTGAGGATTACAGAGATTACACAGCTAGATTTTCTTTTTTTTAAAAGAAGTACCTTAAACTCACATTGCCCAAATCCTATATGGAATTTACTATATTAAGGTACTGTTGTTGTCACAGATGAGGTTGATGGTGCTTTCTTTCATCACAATAACTGGCGATTCTTTCTCAGGTTTTAACTACAACACTTTAATGAATTATTTTCATCCATACTTCAGATGCATCTGTGTCTCAATAATTGCAAAATGCTGGCTCAAAGCAATTTTGTTTCATATATATTGGTCACACTCTGTATTATGTATTCTCCTATTTATTGTTATCTTTAACTTTCTGCAAGCTATGAATGTTTCATTTTCTGTTTACAAATTTATTTAACTTTGGTTTTGAATTTTCCAGTTCTTTTTAATAGCATTTCCTTCTTCTATCTGCCATTGCATCTATTGAAATTTGCTTTATCGTCTGCAAAGAATTGACGTTCACTATTTTGACAGTTTGTTCTATTGACATAATGTATGTACAACTAACAAATATTTTTATATTTGAGCTAACTTTGGGGGGAAAAAAGTACTAGTCAGACAGATTGGTGAGTTTTTGTTATAGAAGGCTTGGAGTAAATTTAAATGGCCTTGTATCATTGTGAATTTGAGGAATTTATTGCCACAGTTGGCAGTGGGGGCCAAGTCATTGGCTGTATTTAAAGCAGAGGTTATGGGGAGGAGGCAGGAATTTGGGGTTGAAAGTGATAGTAAATCAGCTATGATGAAATGGTGGAGCAGACTTGATGGGCCAAATGGCCAAATTCTGCTCCCATGTCTTATGGTCTTGTGGTAGCTTGGTAGCTCCAAACTGTTTGTTAAATCAGGTAACTGAGTTGTTTTGGCCAGATCTCCTAATGCTTCATTAGTTCCTAGACAATTGTCAACAGGCGCCGAGTTGAAGAAAATTACCCCACATTAGCTCTGTTTATGCTTGTACATTGGGACTGTTAACCATTGCAGATAAGGCTGGTCAATGAAACATTTTTACAACTTCTGGGATCCTCAGCCCTTGGTATAAACAAAGCTTGAGACCATGAGTTTTATTGGAATCTGGCTTTTGGGAAGCAAATTATAGAACTGAATGCTTGATCTCGCAATCCACCTCACCTTGGCCCTTCCACTTTGTTTACCTGCACTTTGCTTTCTCCATAGCTGCAACACTATCACAATGAAGTATGGCATGAGCGGAGTTGGTGGCTTGCAAGCAAAAGCTTTTCACTGTATCTCAGTACATGTGATGATAATCTTTACAACAACAATGCACACAGAACAGAATTGTTTGAAATGTAGTGATGGCTGTTACCAAAGATGTTGACACCACAAAGAAGAAGCAAAGCAGTTTTATGCAGTACCTTATTAATATATTTTTATATAGACGAGCATCAAGTATTGTACCCTTTTTTAAAAAATGGTTAACATTTTTTTTGCAGTTGAAACTTTTTTTAATCTTCCTGTCCCTGTCAAGCAACACCAGTTAGCAAGTGACTTTGTCACAATTCTTTAACGTCACCTTCATCTTGAGTTGAGCAAGAGCTGATGTTCTTCTCCCTTTTCACATCTGGTACCACCTCATAATGGTGTGACTAGTAGTGGTAATACAGTCACTCTAGTCAACCCAAGGGGTTGCTCTATTGGGGTGGGGTGGGTGTCTCTATTTGCTTGTAGAGGCAGATAAGGATCCACATTTTCTGGTGCAATGTGGGCAAGAGTAACTAGTGCCTTTTGGTTCATGGTTGAGTCTTTTAGTGGTTCAGTCTCTTTTGCATCTGCTGCTTATTCTCTGCAGCACAACAGAGGTCAGTCTCATGTAGCACATGCCCCTCTGGAACAGATTTCCTCCAGGTGTATCTTTGAGTGCAGTATCTTCCCTGTTTTTAAGATGTAATGTTAAATTTCTTTCAGGTTGATTCTGATGTTATCTTAGAAATATTTTCTTTGCCCACCAGCAACTTACTAACCTTCCTTCAACTGGGAATAAAGGTTGACCAAAAGTACTTGGGGTATATTGCATCAGTCCATTTTGTATTGGAGATTGTTATGCAGCATTTGTATATACTGAATGCTGTAATCTTTTAATACTGAGGTAGTTTTTGATGCAGACTTGCATTTTCGCTTTGTAATAAATAGAAATCCAGAACTGGTTGAATATTAGTTTATTTCTACTATGTTTCTTGGTCATTAATATTTTGCTGTTTTCTGTGTTTTGGGAGGAAGGCACAGGGGGTGGATTTACTTTGTGATACCAGTTTCAAGTTTCAATGCACTTTCTTATTTTAAGGGTTGCCTTTGCCATTCCCACGGGAAGGACTGATGTTCCATGACCCTCCAAGAATCACGATAAAGTTAAAAGCAACGCCAAAACTTCCACGAAGTGTCAACAGTAGTTCCGCTGCTGCTGTCAATGGTCCACTGTCCCTCAACAGTGAAAGTAGTTTGTACAGTAAAAATAATTTGTCAACGCCACAAGGCTCCAGAACTAGTGAAAAGAAGTTACAGTCTCATCACTGGCTTAAACATGAGGAAAGAAGCAATGGACTATTACTGACAGGTATCCACCACAAACAGGATCTTCAGGCAGGTAGTTCTTTACTGTCCACTGAATGTCATGTGGAGCAGACATCTGGTAAGCCATCAGCACTTCATATACCACTACGTGGACAATCAGCTAATTCCAACGGAAAGACTCGAGACAGCAATAATCCAGATTTGCATAAATCAAATGGCTTATCGGGCAGGTCGGGCATTGTAATTCAGAGAGACTGTTCTAGTCAAACCTACGATAAAGTGACAACTCTTACAAATCATTTTGCCAATCAGGGTACTTTCAGAAAATCAAAATTGGGAGAATTTGGCCAGTCTTGTAAAGACAGATTGGACAGTTTGGTGAGGACTTCGGAAGACTTCCGAAACTGTGAAAAGCCTATACGGAGGTCGTCCGCTAAGGATCGCCTGTGGAGCAAGCAGCTTTCTGAACATCAGGCAACGGCAGCCTACCAGGACAATGATGGGTATTGCCCCGATGTTGAGTTGAGCGACTCAGAGACAGAAACTGACATTAGACAAGAAAGGACCAGGCTAAGGAAAAGAAACTCTGATGAAGAAAGTCCAGGCCAAGACTATGGGAGAGATTCTCGGTCACATCAGCATAACAAGGAGAGTAGAACCAAGTTAAACATGCTTTGTCACATCAGTTCAGTGCAGAGGTGATCAATACTTGAATAAATGAGTATTTTGTGCTATATGTAATTGAGCCAATACTATTCCACTTTTTTTAAAAAAAAAAAGAGCTCTCCATGGGAAGGAAATTTTGAACTAACTGCAAATTGCACTCAAGAATGACCTGGCCCATGAGCAGAAGAATGACAATTATGTTTTTATCAAAGATTTTAAAGATGCAAGTTTTCTTTAATTGAATGCCTTGTAGTGCTCTGGAGCATTCTAACTAAACTATTAAGGAACCTCTTAATTATTTTTTCTGACTAGCATTGTTTTATGTGCAGCATGTTTTCAGATACAACAGGCTGTACTAAAAGCTTTTGATAATCTTGTGGGGGGAAAAATGATTCTGTTAATAATTGCTTCCACAAAAAAAGTGTGAAGGTTTTCCCAAACTGAAAGCACTTGGCTCAGTGTCTTGCAATTACAAATTGCATAGGAAGTATGTTTTTCATTGAAAGGTTCTGCATTGCCATCTAGTCTTTAGTTATTGTGCTGTATAAAGTCTTTCACTGCCATTTTTTTACTTTGTCTTAAACTGATTTTTCTCATTCAACTTCTGCATCCCAGGCCTCTTCCGTTGAGGTATAATGGTATTTCAACACTCTCTCCTTATTGAGTTGTTCTGGCCAGCTTCGAACTTGCCTGATCTTTTTGCTAGTTATAACCAATTACAAATTTAAGCCTCCAGAACTTAAAACCACCTTGTGCTCTCATTAAAATCTTCTGCCAAGGTTAACTTGCCGTGCTCTAGTTGTCTCAGACTAACCAAGTAGTTGCAATCAATTGCTTCCTTGTCTAGGAAATCTCTAAGATGAGAGGGTGGAAGTGAAAGCATTGATTTTTTGTTTTTTTTTGTTTTCCCCATGGAAAGGAAGCACACATTTTTTAAATTACGGGATAAGATTTGGATGTCCTTGCTTTGGAGAGTATTATGGCAATGCATTACGTCTGTATCACATCCGACCAAGCACAATGGTCATGCACGTAATTCCTGCTGCCATTTTTTTTTAAACTACATGAAACATTACCTCAAATTTGCAGCTTTTTTCAGTGTTGGCTCTTGGATTTTATAATCATGTGATTTATTAGTATGTTCACAGCTTTTTGTCATGTTCATATACTAAATCTTTTTTTAAAAACACTTTATCATCAAGAATATGTCTTGCCTTGCCTGCTTGCAACTGTAACCAGGGAGAACAAGATTTTTTTTAGCACCATGTTCTTCTGTCATCAGTATTTGTATTGGATTTGTACAACCAAAAGTTCAAAGTTTACCAAAAATAGTACATGATGGGAGAGCCCAGTAATAAATCCATTTAGTAGTCTTAATATTGATGTTGGGAAATGCTAATTTAGTTTTCCTATTTAAGCACTAAACTACACTGAATTTGCACAAGCTATTTAATTCAGAAATATTACATGTTCCTCTTTCCCCTGTCCTCTATCCTCCCTTTTCAATGGCCACTGTTCTTATTGCCGTGTAGAGTGACATATTTAAATTTGAAAAGGCAATTTCTCATCACAGGTTCAACCCGTTTTGATGCTGTGACTGAATTGTTTCAGTCATAGCATCATAAATTGTCGCAGGAGTATGCTGAATGGTCCCTTGTCCTGCAAGCTGCTCAGCAAGACCTTAACTCCACTTGCTCACTTAACTTCCTTGATCCCAATATCCTTTGGCTTCTTTAACATCCACAAAATCTCAATATTTTAGCATGCATGATGACTGAGATCCACAGGCCTCTGGGATAAAGAACTCTAGTGACTTTTAACCCTCTGATTGAAGAAATTATTCCTTTGTTACAGTCCTAAAGAGCTGATCCTTTATCCTTGGATTCTGCTTCCATATTCAAAGCTCTCATCCTGAGGAAACAACCAGTTAACTTTTATCCCATCAATTTCAGTGACCTTGACTCATTTTCTCGAACTCTGTTAGTAAAAGATCATTCTTCTTTACCTCCCATGTATGACAGTGTCCTCTAACAAGACTCAGTACAGCACTGCCCTCCAATGGGCATGTCCTCCCAGATCAAAACAAAGCTACACGTGGCCTCACCAAAAGTCCTATAATAATATACAAAAGAAAATCATTTATATTTGTAATCCAACCCACTTTCTGTTTAGGCCAGCTTGCTTTTCTAATTTCTGTCAATACTTGCATGTTTTAACTCCATAAGACTTGGAAAAATTAGGCCATTTGGCTTACTGAGTCTGCCTTGTCACTCAATCATAACTAATTCATTATCCTTCTCAACCCCATTCTCCTGCCTTCTCCCTCTAACCTTTGACAACTTATTAATCAAGAACCTATCAATCTCTGTTTTAAGTATATCCAATAATTTGGCCTCCACAGTCATCTGAGGCAATGAATTCCACAGGTTCACCAGCCTCTAGCTAAAGAAATTAATCCTCACCTGTCTTTCTATTCTGAGGCTGAGCCCTTTGGTCAGAGACTGTCTTCCACTATTTGAAACATCCTCTGTGTTCTCTATGCCTTTCAATATTCGTTAGTTTCAATGAGATTTGCCCCTCATTTTCTAAACTCCAGTGCATACAGGTGCAGAGCCAGCAGCTATCTTTCTTAGTTCTCAGATCGTTCTTGTGAACAACTTCTGGATCTGCTCAAATGCCAGCACATCTCTTCTTAGATATGGGGTCCAAAACTGTTCACAATACACCAAATTTGATATGATCAATGCCTTTTGAAGTCTCAACTTTTTCATTTACTAGCCCTCCCAAATTTCACTGTACACAAATTAGTTTATATCCCCTTCAAAAATGTGTTTATTTTTCTATTGTGACAGAAATCACTAAACTGTCAAAATTACATTCCATCTGTCCTCACTTCGTTCTATTACTCATCCAGACTATCCTTCTGGAGATTGAATCATCTTCACAGTGTACTTTACAATCTGTCTTTGTATTGTCAAGGAATGTGAATATATAGCACCCTATCCTTCATTTTAGCCATTAATGTAAGTTTATATATAGCACTAATCCTTGTGACACACCGCACCTCAATAGTCAAAGTATCAAGCTTGAAAATGACCCATTTATTCCTACTGTTTTCAGTCCTTTAATCATCTGTCCATATGAATATTTTACTCCCAAGCCCATGATCTCTTATTTCATTTAACAGCCCTTTGGCAAATTATCAAAAACTTTTTGAACATCCTGATTAATATTCACTGGTTCCCATGTTAGCTATATTCTCAAAAAACATCTGTTTGGTCTACCAATTTCTGTTTCATAATATTGTTGACTCTGCCAAGATCATTATGATTTTCCAAATGCCCTGGGACCATATTCTTAATAATGGATTTCCACTGTTTTTCTCAACAACTATGCCAGATCTACTGATCAGTAGTTCTTTATTTCCTCTTTTTGACTGTTTCAAAATCTAGAGTATTTTGGAAATGAATAGTTAATCCTGATGTTATCTCTGCAGTCACCTTTTTAAAAATCCTGATGTGTAGACCTTTGGGTTAAGGGGTGGGGGGGGAGATCAGTTTTTAATTGCCTTAATTTCACCAGTGCTTTCATTTTATTTATTAATCTTTATTAATGCTAATGACTTTTAGGTCTCGAACCCTTATTAGACCTGTGGTTCTCCACAATCATAGTGTTTTCTTTGTGTCTTCTGCTGCAAAGATAATATAAATAATTAATCTCTTGGCCTTTTCCATATTTTTATTTTATGATTCCTCCCATTTTTCTGTAAGGATCTATTTTAATACTTGTACTCAAACTTTTAAAAATCTTTTACTGTTTAGTTTTCTTTTTCCAGGGGTAGAAATCATCGCAAGAACTAAAGGGTTGTTAAATAGCTCCCTTCATGTCTTCCCCATTTGATATCTAGCTTATCATTGCACCTGTGCATTTGATAATAACTTTGACTTTAAACCAGTCCCTCTTCAGTTAAATTTTCTTCATAAACCGATCTGTTCATAAGTTTCATATGCTGAGAGATTTTTTTTTAAAATTCCAGAGCTGTGATTCATATGCAAAATGTCATAGATTAAAGAAGCAGTAGTTTTTATATATAGCAGGTTTTAGATGCTCTCAGTAGCAGAAGCAGTTGTATAATTTTTTTTTGCTTCCTCTGGTGAATAATATGCATGGAATGTTTTGTGGTGCTACCATAATAAATTCTGCAAGTTAAACACCATAGAGCTATTGGTGCTGTTTTTTGCCTTCAACTAAGGCTACTTATTTTTGAAGAGAACCTTTCATCTTTCTCTAGAAATGGAGTACTGTAAAATGTTAGCACAAGTCATTCTAAATAATTGAAGAAATGAAAGAAACTGGGCTGTCCTCAATGTGTATGATGGTTCATGTGTTCAGATTCACTGTTCTCTTTAAAGTATGAATCTTTGTTACCTGAAGTTTGTGTTTATGTACTTCAATTGTTTTATATATTGAAAATTCTGGAGTTTTGTCATTGACATTTTTTTCCAGGACATTCTCTTTTACAGGTAGTTTTCTGATTAAAAATAGCAAAAACAATGCACAAAATGCTCTTTAGTTCTTTTGTGTATTCTAGGCATGCTTGCACTGCACTTATGAAATTCTTGGACACAAACACAGAAGCAACACTGAAATCTGAGGAGTGTCTGGTTGGCTTTGGTTTAACCATTTTCCAAGTGATTCAGATTTCGAATCGGGTTTAGTACCACTGGCACAGGTCATGAAATTTGTTGTTTTGTGAAAGCAGTACAGTGCAATGCATAAAGTGAGATATTGCTCATGGTCCATTTAGAAAGGAGAAGAAACTGTCCTTAAAATGTTGATTGTGTGTCTTCAGGCTCCTGTTGCTACCATCTCCCTGATGGTAACAATGAGAAGAGGGCATGTCCTACGTGATGACCTGAATGAGGAATGTTGCCGTCTGGGAGGGCATCATTTTCAAGAAGCAATTTCCTGTGACCATTGTCAAAGCCATGGCACTACCAAACTTAAGTGGGTTTCCTGGCACCTGTGCAGAATCAAGCTCCTGGGGTTTATTACATAGGCCCCCTGTTTACTTGTGTACTAGTCAGCTGGTGGGATGTTGGTGTCTTTCAGAAATTTTCAGTGGCTGCCACCAAACACATGGTTTTTAATAGTTCACCTACTGGGCATCAGACTAGTAACCTGAAGGTCAATGGTTCGAGCCTCAGCTGAGGCAGCGTGTTTGTGTCCTTGAGCAAGGCACTTAACAACACATTGCTCTGCGACGTCACCAGTGCCAAGCTGCATGGGTCCTAGTGCCCTTCCTTTGGACAACATCGGTGGCGTGGAGAGGGGAAGGCCTGCAGCTTGGGCAACTGCCGGTCTCCCATACAACCCTGCCCAGGCCTGCACCCTTGAAACTCCAGGCGCAGATCCATGATCTCTCGAGACCGACGGATGCCACCACCACCTGCGGAGACATGCATACATATCAATTCATTACCATAGTGCATTGAGATATTGTTTTACCTTGCACTAAAAGAGTGCTTAATAAAGTATTATAAAGTGCAGGTAGGGAGTTAGATGCAAGGTTACAAAAGGCAAATTGAGGTAGAGTCAATCTTATCATACTAGCAAAATATTTAATAGTCTTGTAACTGGGATAGAAGTTGTCATTGGGCTTGGTGGTACCTGTAAGGAGTTTGTATGTTCTCTCTGTGGCTGCATGGGTTTCCTCTGGGTGCTCCGGTTTCCTCCCATAGTCCAAAGACTTGCAGGTTGGTAGCTTAATTGGTCATTGTAAATTGTCCTGTGATTAGGCTAGGATTAAGTAAGGAGATTGCTGGGAAGCATGGCTTAAAGGGCCTATTCTGTGGTGCATCTCAATAAATAAATGTAGGAGGGCTTTGCCTGTGATGGACTGGAGTGTATCAGCTGCTTTCTGGAGGCTTTTCTGTTCCTGTGCATTGGTGTTTCCATACCAGGCCAATTGCATTTTTTTCCATGAAGTCCTTGACCATCTACCATAAATGTCATAGTACAGGGGGAATATTTTTGTGTGCTTCATGACCTCTAGATAGTTGAAAGCACTTTTGGCCACAACTACTTTATGAATGTAATTGTTGTAATGTCAGAAACAGTGCTCCCATTAACAGTAAAATCTGCAAGCATTCATGTTACTGTCTGCTACAATAGTCAAGTCACTTTTTATTGTCATTTTGACCATAACTGCTGGTACAGTACACAGTAAAAATAAGACAATGGTTTTCAGGACCATGGTGCTACATGAAACAGTACAAAAACTACACTGAACTACATGAAAACAACACAGTAAAAAAGAAACTACACTAGACTACAGACCTACCCAGGACTGCATAAAGTGCACAAAACAGTGCAGGCATTACAATAAATAACAGACAAGACAATAGGCTCAGTAGAGGGCAGTAAGTTGGTGTCAGTCCAGGCTTTGGGTATTGAGTCTGATCGCTTGGGGGAAGAAACTGTTACATAGTCTGGTCGTGAGAGCCCGAATGCTTCGGAGCCTTTTCCCAGATGGCAGGAGGGAGAAGAGTTTGTATGAGGGGTGTGTGGGGTCCTTCATAATGCTGTTTGCCTTGTGGATGCAGCATGTAGTGTAAATGTCCATAATGGTGCAAAGAGAGACCTCGATGATCTTGTCAGCTGACCTCTCTATCCACTGCAGGGTCTTGCGATCTGAGATGGTGTAATTTCCAAACCAGGTAGTGATGCAGCTGCTCAGGATGCTCTCAATGCAACCCCTGTAGAATGTGATGAGGATGGGGGGTGTTGGGAGATGGACTTTCCTCAGCCTTTGCAGAAAGTAGAGATGCTGCTGGGCTTTCTTTGCTATGGAGCTGGTGCTGAGGGACCAGGTGAGATTCTCTGCCAGGTGAACACCAAGAAATTTGGTGCACTTAATGATCTCTACTCGATGTTCAGTGGGGAGTGGTCGCTCTGTGCCCTCCTGAAGTCAACAACAATCCTGACGAAGGGTCTCGGCCCGAAATGTCGACAGTGCTTCTCCCTATAGATGCTGCCTGGCCTGCTGTGTTCCACCAGCATTCTGTGTGTGTTGTAACAATCTCTTGTTTTGTTCACATTCAGATACAGGTTGTTGGCTCTGCACCAGTCCGTTAGCCGCTGCACCTCCTCTCTGTATGCTGACTCATCGTTCTTGCTGATGAGACCCACCATGGTCGTGTCATCGGTGAACTTGATGATGTGGTTCGAGCTGTGTTGCAGCACAGTTGTGGGTCAGCAGAGTGAACAGCTGTGGACTGAGCTCACAGCCCTGGGGAGCCCCCATGCTCAGTGTGATGGTGTTGGAGATGCTGCTCCTGATCCAGACTGACTGAGGTTTCCCAGTCAGGAAGTCTAGGATTCAGTTGCAGAGGGAGGTGTTCAGACCCAGTAGGCTCAGCTTTCCAGTCAGTTTCTGAGGGATGATTGTGTTGAATGCTGAACTGAAGTCTATGAACAGCATTCGAGCGTATGTGTCTTTTTTTTGTCCAGGTGGGTTAGGGCCAGGTGGAGGGTGATGGCAATGGCGTTGTCTGTTGAGCAGTTGGGACGGTATGCAAACTGCAGGGGGTCCAGTGAGGGGGGCAGCAGGGTCTTGATGTGCCTCACGACAAGCCTCTCGAAACACTTTATGATGATGGATGTGTGTGCAACGGGACGGTAGTTATTGAGGGAAGACACTGAAGACGACTTCGGCACGGGGATGATGGTGGCAGCCTTGAAGCACATTGGAAAGGTGGAGTTGCTCAGAGAGATGTTGAAGATGTCAGTGAGAACATCTGCTTCCTGGTCTGCACATCCTCTGATCACTCTACCAGGAATATTGTCTGGTCCAGCAGCCTTCCATGGATTGACCCTGCACAGGGTTCTTCTCACAGCGGCCACAGTGAGACACAGCACCTGGTCATTTGGAGGAGGGATGGACTTCCTCACCACCACGTCATTTTCCACCTCAAAACGAGCGTAGAAGTTACTCAGCGCATCTGGGAGGGAGGCATCCCCCACACAGTCAGGTGATGTCCTGAATGCCCTTCCACATGTGCCGCGTGCTGCGTCTGTCCTGGAAGTGGCTGTGGATTCATTGGGCATGTGCATGCTTTGCCTCTCTGATGGCCTGGGACAGTTCAATGCTGAGTGAGGGATTAATATTGGTATCTGCCAGTTTAATATTTTGTCATTACAGTGCTAGAGGGCTAGATCAGTCCTTTTTGCCTTAAATCATGAGAGTAGTTCTTGTATTTACAACCTTTCAACTTGCTGGCAAGACCACAATGGCTTTTTGGTAGGTGATGCTTGTTGACCACACTGTCTGGATTCCTTTCGTCTGCATTTTTCACCGATCCCATCACCACCACCTGTAAAAGTCAACTCCCTCATTTTGCTCAAACTGCCAGTGACATAGTTATTTATGGGCTCTTCTGGCATTGTCTCTGCTTAGGTTCTCATTCTGATCAAACCACGTACACTCAGTGGCCACTTTATTAAGTATACATGTTAATGTAAATAGCTAATCATCTGGCAGCAACTCTGCATAAAAGCATGCAGGCATGGTCAAAGGGTTCAGTTGTTCAGATCATTGACCTGAAAAGGCCTTGTTGGTGAGCGAGTAGGGGGAATGCCAAGACTGGTTTATTCTGATATGAAGGTGACAGTAATTCAAATAACCATGCATGACAACAGCGGTGTGCAGAAGCGCATCTCGGACCTTGAACTAGATGGGTGGCAGCAGAGGAAGACCACACTGGTTTCCACTTCTCTATCTAATAAAGTAGCACTGAGTATTATTACAATTCTTGATCTATTAAAGTTGTGCACCAGGATTGCACCCTTACCGTAGTCTATTGTGGGCGTGGTATATTGGCACCAGAATATATGACAACACTAATGGGCTGATCAGTGAATATATGACAACACAACACAAATGATGCATTTCATTGTACACGTGACAAATGAATTTAAATCTGAAATAATTTGAAGTTGTATGTGGAGACCACCTCCGGCTTTACTTTGCTGATGATGTGCCCTAAGCTGCAAAAGTGTGTTAGTGACTCTAGGTGACTAAAACTTCCCCAAGCTAATTCTTCACTTCATTGAACAAATTGTTTTATTTAAAAAAAAGTTTGGTTGATGATCCATTATTGAACATGGACTGGAATATCTAGAGTCTCAGGTCTTTGGACATTAGAATTACATTGAACTCCTGTCTCACTACTGACATTCTCTTCTTTATACTAGCCATCTTCCCTCTCCGCTCTCAGTCACAATGTGGGGTTTCAACTCAATACAATGGCAATTCCTTTCCCACCACAGATACTGCTGAACACCTCCAGCAGATAGTTGCAGCATTTAAATAGGTTGGACGATATATGTACAGCAACACTGACATCAGGAGGTTGGTTATGTCACTGCAAGTTTAATTGCCAGAAGACCTGCCTAAGTCTGTTATCTCTCTTTTAAGGCTTTTCTTTCCAGCCTCACAAATGTGTTTTTAAGGTAAGCTCTGGGATATTTGACAGGTGTTGTCATGTGATGTACACAAAGGCTGTACAGTCCAGAAAAATCTCAGTTCAAAAACTTGTTGGATTGCAATTCAAGTAACATTATTTGTCATAATGATATACACAGTGGCTACTTTGGTAGTATGCCTGCTTGTTGATGCAAATATCTAATCAGCCAATCATGTGGCAGCAGCTCAATGCATAAAAACATGCAGACATGGTCAAGCGGTTCAGTCGTCCAGAATGACTCTGGAATGATTGTTGGTGCTAGACGGGGTGGTTTGAGTATTTTAGAAACTGCTGATCTCTTGGGACCTTCATGCACAACATTCTCTAGAGTTTACTAAGAAGTTTGCAAGAAAGAAAACATCATCCAAGGAGCAGAAGGTCTGTGGGTGAAAGCACCTTGTTAATGACAGAAGTCAGAAGAGAATGGCCAGACTGGTTCAAGCCGGCCGGCAGGAAGACACAGTAACTCAAATAACCATGTGTTACAACACTGGTCTGCAGAAGAGCTTCTCTGAATGCACAACATGTCGAACCTTAAAATGGATGGGCTACATTGGAAGAGCACACCTGTTTCCACTCCTGTACCTAATAAAGTGACCACTGAGTGTAGAGTCACACAGCATGGAAACAGGCCTCTTTGGCCCAACTTGACCACACTGACCAAGATTCCTATCTAAGTTAGTCCCACTTGCTTGTGTTTAGCCTGTATCCTTTAACCCTTTCCTATCCATGTACCTGTCCAAATAACTTTTAAATAGTATTAATGCACCTGCCTAAACTACTTCCTCTGGCAGCTTATTCCATACACTAACCACCCTTTCGTTCAAAACAGTTGCCCCTTGGGTTCCTATTAAATCTCTTCCCTCTCACCTTAAACCTGTGCCCCCTATTTCTTGATTCTTGAGCTCTAGGGATAAAAGGTGTGCATGTTGATCCCATTTATGCCACTGGTGATTTTATGCACATCTATAAGATCACCCCTTATTCGTCTATGCTCCAATGGAAGTAATTCCAACCCGTCGCTCTTCATGACCCAGTCCCTCAAGTCTGCGCAACATTCTCATAAATTTCCTCTGTGCTCTTTCCAGCTTAATGGCTTCTTTAATGTAGGAGGGTGACAAAAACTAAACATAATATTTCAAAAACAATTGTTTGGCTACAGCATAGCATCCCGTCTTCTGTACCCAATGCCCTGACTGATGAAGCACAGCAAGCAAAAGCCAACTCCAGTAAGAGGGTTACAAAAGAAATACAATAGAATCAATGAGAAATGACACAGAAACAAAGACTGCCAAGCAACCAATGAGCAAAGGAAGACAAACTGTGCAACTACAATAATAATGTCAATAAAAAAATACCGAGAACATGAGTTATAGAGTCCTTGAAATTGAATTCATAAGTTTTGGAAACAGTTCGGTGCTGAAGCCAGTGGCGTTATATCCTCTAGTTCAGGAGCCTGATGGTTGAATGGTAATTACTGTTCCTAAACCTGGGGGTGTGGGACCTAAGGCTCTTGTACCTCCGTCCTGATGGCAGCAGTGAGATGGGTCATGGACTGGATGGTGGAGATCCTTGATGATGGGTAACTATTGATGTTAATATTCAAGCATCTTGTGGATCTAGTCATTGCTTTTAACACTTGTAATATGTTGTAACAGTGATAAGTAGCCCAGCAGAGTTTAACAAACATGAAATTTTCTACCTACCTGGTAAAATGAGTGACAATTCATTATTAAGATTCACAACTAAACCTTTAAAAGTGCTAATAAACCACACTTCAGAAATATATCCATTTTAACATACTGATTTACAGTGTAAGAGTTAAGTGCACGAGTTATAGTCCTCAATTTCGAGCTTAATTCATAGCAATAGGCAAGTTACTTTCAATGTAGTTGGTATACTGTATGGCTTAGTAAAATATCTGAACAGTTATAAGATAGTGTAATGCTTTTACAGCCCCAGCGACCCTGGCTTAATTCTGCCACTGTCTGTAAGAAGTTTGTGCATTCTCCCTGTGTGCTACGGATTCCTCCGGTGTTCCAAAATACTTGCAGGTTAATTGGTCACATGGGTGTAATAGGGTGCTGTGAGCTCATGGGCTGGAAGGGCCAGTTACTGTGCTGTATCTCTAAATAAAATAAAGAAATGTGTTCATGCAGTGTAGCTTCATGTCACTTACATGTTTTTACCTCTTTACATAAAACACTGCAGAGCCTTTGAGGATTGTGGGATCTTGAAAGTACATTTATTATCAAAGTATGTGTAATTATGTATAAATTATTTTATCTTGAGGCAGGCAGCCACAAAACAAAAAACCTGAAAGAGCTCATTTAAAAAAAGACCAACAAGCACCCAATGCGCAGAGAGGGGGAAAAAACAGAAATCATACTGGTAAAAGCCAGCACTTGTATTCAGAACAAAAGTGAGTCCATAGACACGAAGCCTTCTGACCAGAATGAGGTGAAAGACCTCATCCTCATCATCCAGTCATCCTCATTATCATCATTATGGATGACACGGGTGATCATGGTCTTCCCAAGACCGTGATTGTTCTTGGCAAATTTTTCTACAGAAGTGGTTTGCCACTTTCTCCTGGGCAGTGCCTTTACATGATGGGTGGCCCCAGCCATTGTCAATACTCTTCAGAGATTGTCTGCCTGGTGTCAGCAGTCGTAGAAACACCACTGTTGAGGATTTGAGTTACGTACCGGCTGCTCCATACGACCATCCACCACCTGCTCTCATGGCTTCACAAGACCCTGATCAGGAGGGGAGGGGCTAACCAGGTGCTACACCTTGCCCAAGGGTAACCTGCAGGCTAGCGGTGGAATGAACCTCCTTTAGTAGAGACATATCTCCACCCCTCCATCCTTCCCTTCATGTGATACTGTGTTGATAAAGGAGTGTTGTGGGGAAGACTCCTTAATTGAATGGCTTGTTTGGAATGCAACTGGAATTAAGTACCATGACCTCTGATTTTCTATCGTCCAATAATGATAAGATAGCATCTCCTAACTGCTGCACCGGAGCAGTAGCTTGGGTTCACATTTCTTCAAAGTTCAAAGTAAATTTACTATCAAAGTACATACTACCCTGAGATTTATTTTCTTGCGGGCATTCATAGTAGAACAAAAGAAGTAGAATTGAATCGGTGAAAAGCTACGTGCAAACAAAGACTGACAAACAACCAATGTGCACAAGAAGACAAACTGGGAACATTCAATAAATAAATATAAAAACAAACAAATAAATTAATAGATACATGGATAGATAAATACTGAGAATGTGAGTTTCAGAGTCCTTGGAAATGAATCCATAGGTTGTGGAATCAGTGTTGAGTTGAGTGAAGATATCCTGGTTCAGGAGACCGATGGTTGAAGGGTAATAACTGTTCCTGAACCAGATGGCAGAGCAGGGTCAAGCAATAATAGAATGTGGAATAAAGTGTAACAGCTACGAAGAAAGTGCAGTACAGGTAAATAATAAAGTGCATGGTCATTGTGAGATACATCGGTTGTGATGCCAAAATTCCAGCTTATCATACTAGGAACCATAATATCAGGGTAGACACTATCCCTGAGCCTGGTGGTACCTTTGAGCTTTCTGTATCTTCTGTCCAACATTCCCTCTATTTCTTTTACAGCTGTGCAGACCAACCATTGCTCTGAGCAGGAAATTTTTACATGGACTGAAAACTTTATATCAACATTACTCAAAAGAAAATTCTAGCTGTGCAGCAACAAATGCTATGTTGCTGAAATGCGTGGGAGCATTTCAGTTATCGTGCAGCCATGCACCTGCACAGTTTAGAGGAAAGGATACTTTTGGCTAATAGAAAAGGGGAGAAGAGGCAATGTTTGGTGTGGGTGCTTTTTTTAAATTATGCTGGCTGCTTTACTGAGACAGTGAGAAGTATAGACAGAGTCCATAGAGGGGAGTAACACACCCAAAATTTAAGGTGGGGGGTTATATGGGAGGCAGGGTTTAACTGTCAGCACAACATTGTGGGCCGAAGGGCCTGTACTGTGCTATACTATTCTATGTCCTATGTAAAATGCTGGAGGAACCACGGCAGGTCAGGCAGCATCTATGGAAAGTAATAAACAGTCGACAGTTTGGCCTGAGGTCTTTACCATATGGGAGAATAACATAGCAGGATTTGGCAATAAAATCATCTTTAAAAATGGGAGTAGATTTGTACATTTGCTTATTCTGTTTCACTCCAATGGACCACTTTGAGACAGTTTATGCAGTAATTTTGCACATAATTCTATGTCACTGGTGGTAAGCCAGTCCTATGTGTGTGTGTGTGTGTGTGTATATATATACAAATAAAATTATTGAGTGCATCCATGGAGACGGTACACTTCTAGTGTGAAAACCATCAGCTGAGCAACTAGACATTACTCTACTTGCAGACTGCAGGTACATCATAACAAATTAGAAGTCCAGAATTGACCTGGACTGAGTTAATACTGGTTGATACTGGACTCACTTTCAAAGAACCATTACAACTCATCTTCACAGTGTTAGTTTTATTTGCACAGTTTGTCTTCTTTTGAACATTGGGTGTTTGTCAGCCTTTGTCTCTCTCTATAGTTTTTCATAAATTCTATTGTATTTCTTTTTTCCTGTAAATGCCTACAAGAAGATGAATCTCAATGAAATTTAGAAGAATGTGTGGGGGATCTCATTGAAACCTACTGAATGTTGAAAGGACTAGATAGGGTAGATGTGGAGAGGATGTTCCCTCTGGTGAGGGTACACAAAACACAAGGGCACAGCCACGAAACTGAGGGGTGACCTTTTAGAACAGAGATAAGGAGGAATTTTTTTTTAGCTGGGGAGTAGTGAATCTGTGGAATGCTCTGCCACAGACAGCTGTGGAGGCCAAGTCGATGGGTATACTTAAGGTGGAAGTTGATAGTTTCCTGATCAGTCCGGGCATCAAAGGTTATGGTGAGAAGTTAGGTGTTTGGGTTGGGTGGGATCCAGGATCAGCCATGACGGAATGGCAGAGCAGACTCAATGGGCAGAATGGTCTAGTTCTGCTCCTATGTCTTCTGGTCTTATGGTCTTAAGGTAGCATATGGTAACAGATACATACTGTGATAATAGTCCCATTTGAAGGTGTATCAGAAACCTCTTGGTGGGCAAAGAAAACGCTTCAAAGATAACATCAGAATCAGCCTGAAGGAATTCACCATTCCATCTAAAAGCTTGGAAGACATTGCACTCAATAGATACACCTGGAGGAATTCTGTTCAAGGGGGAGCAGCACCTCAAGAGAGTGATCTCTTAATGTGCTGCAGAGAACAAGTGGCATGTTGCGTATTTAATATTTCAATAATATTTGAGTAATCTTGTACATATATATCATTCGATTACGCATTCTTGTTTGTTTAAATAATTAGTTATGGGTTATATGTAAAAAAACACATTAATAGCATAAGTTATCATGGTACCACATGTTGCGTGTGAGCCTCGTTTAAAGCAAAGACGAAGTTAAACCCACATTTTCAGATTGCCGTGTACTTCTTTGAATTAATTTAATGTTTTGAAGTTACAAAACATTCACAGCAGCTGCAGAAGGGGAGACTGAATAACTGAAAGACCCAACCACTAACCATAGCTAACACAAAGTACACTGCAGATGCTGTGGTCAAAGCAACACATAGCTATCACTTTCTCCTGCTCACACTGCACCAGAATCTGTAGATCTTGGATTGGCCTCTGCAGCCACCAATAGACATCCCATCAGGAAAATATCATACTTGATTTGAGTGCTTACACTACTGTTATTGGTACTTTGATAATAAATGTACTTTGAACCGAGATTGCCTAATTTGGTGTGTACATACTGGACCTAAATCAACAAGATTATTAGATCAACCCTGGTGTGCATTGGTGAAATAGCAAAATCTCTGATACTGAATTGGCGCATTTGTAACATTCCCAGCATAACTCACATGCCACGGAACAGAGAGGAGACTGTCTTGCTAAAGGAAAATTACCAGCTCTAAAGCATCGAAGACAAATCAACCAAAAACAAACAGTGGGACAAACCTTTACTGAATCAAGTCATTAGGGATGGCTATCAGCTCCTGCTCTATTTGCTCCTAATGGAGCAGGGATACCCGACCATCTCCACTGGATCTGGCTCACATGAGGCTATGTACTCTGAACATTTCACTGAGGGCATCGAGGATGCCACCATGACTTGAAATACTTTCACTTTGGTCAAAACAAGTTGAAATCTTAGGAAAGTGATAATGTGTGGAGCATAGTTGACAGCAAGCTGATATAGTTAAAGAAAAGTTGGAAGGTTCTGGGGACTGTATTGGAATTGCAATGGTTGAGGATAAAAAGTGTGGAGTGTTGTTCGATAACAAGAACAACAATGACAGTCTGTGTTAATAGAGCATCTATTGGGGGCAAGGTAGAAAAGGACTTAGCACAACTTTGTACAGTGGCGGCATTTGGGGTTCAATTCCAGCTGCTCTGCTGTCTGTAAGGACTTTGTATGTTTGCCCTGTGATCGTGTGGATTTCCTCTGAGTGCTCCAGTTTCTCCCAGGTTCTAAAGGTATACAGTACAGGTTAGGGTTAGTGAGGTGTAGACATACCACACGCATGTCAGCACCTGCAGGCTTTTAATTAAATCAGCACATTTAATTATTTATTTAGATCCGGCCCTTTGAGTCACGCCACCCCAGCAACCCCCTGTAAGAATAAAGGCCAGTGTCTAGAGGTTACCACAATGGGTAGAGATGAGACTCTTGTCAATTGTAATCTACACAAATGATTTGGTTGTGCCTATGTGAACCATTCTTAGTAAATTTCTGGATGATACTAAAATAGTGTGGTGAGAATGTGGAATGAGCTGCCAGTGGTGGGTGTGGGTTCAATTTCAACATTCAAGAGAAACTTGTAGAAATACCTGGATGGGAGGAGTATGGAGGGCTATGATCTGGGTGCAGGTTGGTGGGACTAGGCAGATTAAATGGGCCAAAGGGCCTTCTTCTGTACTGTAGTGTTCTATGATTCTAATAGGTGGTGTTGTAGACAGTGTAGAAGGGTATGAACATTTTCAGGGGGAGCTTCATCGAAGTTCAAAGCCGATTTATTTTCTTTTTTGTGATTTTTTTTATTGAAGTTCATCATCAAACAAACATTTTCATAAGATGTATTTCAGACATTGTACATATATATCATATAAACATATATATCACAAATCTCCACAAAGTATTTATCTGAGGTATGCACTTATAGAAAAGAGTGGAAAGAAAAAACAAGCAAAAGGTAAGAACTATGTACAAGTAGGGAGTGATTTTATTTTTACAACAGATTCATTGATTTGTGAGAATAAAATTAGGCCTATGAGGCATTATGTAGTTAAACCATTTTTCCCAGTATGAATCAAATTGTTCCAGCTTATGGTTAACAGATGCTGTTATCTTCACCATTTTGTAAATGTCCATTGTAATTTCCATCCATGTATTTAAAGTCGGGCTCTCCTGTGATAACCATTTCCTAGTAAGAGTCTTTTTACCAGCCACCAACAGTATATTCATTAAATATTTATCTCTTTTCAACCATTCTTGAGGTATATATCCAAAATATATGGTCTTACTCTCTAAGGGTATTTCACATTTAAAGATGTCTTGTAGGGCATTGTGTATCCCCCTCCAATAGTTTTTGATAACAGGGCAGTCCCAAAAAATATGATAATGATTTGCATTTTGATTTCCACAATTTCTCCAGCAAACGGAGGTTACTATCATAATGGGATTTCTGAGAGGGTGTAATAAAATATCTTATCAAGTTTTTCCATCCAAACTCCCTCCATTTCTGTGAACTGGTACACTTCCATTGATATCTCCATATTGTTGTCCATTCTTCCTCAGATATAATTATCCCTCCTTCCTTCTCCCATTTTGTTTTAATGTATGAAGTCGAATGTGTTTTAAGATTTGACAACCCCTTATACATGCTTGAAATGATTCTAGTACCATTATCTGAATTATATGCTTTTCCAAAGAGCTCTATCAAGCATGTACTTGCCTTGGTTACATTTTTAAACGTCTTATTAATATATTGTCGCATCTGTAAATACCGATAAAAATCTTGTTTTTGTAATAAGTGTTTCCCTTTAAGCATTTCAAAACTGAACAGTGTTCCTTCTTTCATTATGTTGCAAAGAACTGCTATTCCTTTAGCTGTCCAGTCCTTAAATCTAGCATCCAATTTATTTGGTGTAAAATCTGAGTCATATGCACACCATTTAAGAATTGCAATATCTCCCTCTAGATTATATTCTTTTACAGTAGTTTTCCATATTTTAAGAGTCAATTTCACCCATGGGTTATCAATAGTATTTATGTACCTTTGCAGGTTGTTATCAGCCAAAATTGCTTGTATGGGGATGGGAAGTACCCGCTCCTCAATGTTTTTCCATTGAGCGTCATATGATGGGTTACACCAACATATCACAGCTCTCAACTGTGCTGCAAAATAATAATCTCTAAGAGAAGGTAGGCCCCATCCCCCCCTTTTCCTTTGCTAATTTGAGACGAACTCCAGGCCTTTTACTTCAGACCCTGCCAAATATACCTTGATAGCATCTTGTTCCATTCTTTGAATTGATTTTGATTAATCTCTATTGGTAGGGTCTGAAAGAGATATAACAGTCTGGGCAATATATTCATTTTAATAGACTCAATCCTTGAACTGAGACTGAAAAAAGAAATCAGGCTCCATCTTGCCACATCTTCCTTAATTTATTTATATAAAGGCTGATAATTACATTCTGATAATTTTGCCAAATCTTTTGGCATAATGATGCCCAAATATTTGAAAGACTCTGTGTGCCATGCCCAGGGGTATCGACTTTCAATTTCTCTTGGTGGGCTATAGTAATATGAAAGTAATTGGGTTTTATCTATGTTGATCTTGTATCCTGATAATTGACCATATTGTTCAAAGGATTGCATCAATTTAGGTAAAGAGTATGTTGGTTGCCCTAGATAGATCAAAATGTCATCTGCATAACAAGCCAATTTATGCTCTGTCTGATGTATTGAGCTAATGGTTCCAGATATTACGTGAAGAGTAGTGGTGACCATGCACAAACCTGTCTCGTGCCCCTTTCTAGGGTAAGACTATTTGATAAATATCCATTGATTTTAATCCTAGCAGTAGGATTGTCATATAGTGTCTGTATAGTTTTAATAATTGTGTCTTGGAAACCAAATCTACGTAAAACTCTGTAAAGAAAATTCCAATTGACTGAATCAAATGCTTTTTCAGCATCCACACTTATCACTATTGCTTTGATTTTATTTTTTTGTATATGATCCATAATGTGAAGTGTCCTTCGTATATTGTCTTGAGTCTGGCGTTGTCGTATAAAACTTGTGTGATCATTACGTATCAGTATGGGTAGAAACTCCTCTAATCGTTTGGCCATGATGGGAGGTAAATAACCTATAATCTACATTAAGAACGGATATTGGTCTAAGTGACCCGCATTCCATTTTATCCTTGCCTTCTTTCGGTATAGCTGAGATTATCGCTTCCTTCCAATTGGGTGGCATTTGTGCCTTTTTTAGAGCCCAGTTCAGTGTGGGGAGTAAAACAGGAATTAACTCATTTTTAAATTATTTGTACCACTCTGCTGTATACCCATCTGATCCTGGTGTCTTGCTTAATTTAAGCCTACTAATTGCAGCTTTTAATTCAACTTCAGTTATGTCAGCAGTCATCATTCTATTTTGTTCTTCGCTTAAAGTTGGTAACTCTAGAGAATTCAAGAAGGTGTCAATTTGGGTTATGCTTCCCCCTGGAACTTTGGAATATAGAGTTTTGTAAAACACTTCAAAAGCTTCTTGAATTTCACTTAGCTTATTTTTTATTATTTTCGTTCTTGGGTCCCTAATTCTATGAATTGTATTTTCTGCTATCTTTTTTTTCAGTTTCCATGCCAGTATTTTCATAGATTTCGATCCACTTTCATAATGTCTCTGTTTCAGAAACATAAAGTTTTTCCTGATTTCTTGCATAGCCAAATTATTTATTTCATTCCTAATTCTTTCAATTTCCCCTAATGTATCCTGTGCCAAATTCAATTTGTGTTTTTTCTTTAGTTCCTTCAACCTATTTTGTAATTCCTCTAATGTTTTATTCCTTATTTTTTTCTTATATGAAGATATTGCTATAATTTTCCCTCTTAAGACTGCCTTCAGAGTATCCCATAAAATGGGAGGTGAAACCTTTCCATTATCATTAAATTCTAAGTAGAGACCAATTTCTTTTTTAATTTGTTCCTTAAAGTACGGATCATTGAGTAGACTTGAATTTAGTTTCCAAATAGTATTCTTTGGTTGTAAGTCAAAATAATCAGATAAATATATAGGTGCATGGTCACTTACATCTATTGTCCCAATTCCACAGGTGTTTATTTTGTCTTTGTCTTTTCCAAATGTTATGAAATAGTCTATTCTTGTATATACAGAATGGGGAGCAGAATAATGAGTGTAATCCCTTCTGTCAGGGAAAAGGTCCCTCCATATATCAATTAAACCAACATCCTCAAAAAGTGTATTTACTTTCTTATGTAAAGATTTTGTTTCATAGGTTTTTCTATTGGAAGAGTCTAAGTTTGGTTGTAATTGTAAATTTAAGTCTCCCCCACATATCAGGAGACCTTCTGCTTCTGTTACCATAATATCAGTAATTTTCTAAAAGAAACCAATATCACTTCCCGGGGATGCGTATATATTCAATAGGGTAACTGAATTGCCATCTATATTCCCCCTTGCCAGAATATATCTGCCCTCTTTATCTCCCATTTTGAATACTTTTTCAAAATTTAGCCTACTTGAGATAAGAATAGCAACTCCTCTCCTATGTCCTGATTTATATGAGGAGAAAAACAGATTAGTGAAGCCCATTCTCTTTAGTTTTTTATGCTCATTATCACTTAAATGAGTTTCCTGTAAATATACTACATGGGCTTGTTCTTTTTTCATTTTAGATAAAATTCTCTTACGTTTGATTGGATTTAATAGCCCATTTACATTAAAAGAAATGAATTTTACCTTGTCCTTAGCCATCTGTATTTATCTGTCAATGTATCATTGAAATTTGAATAAAACTTAATCGATCTACTCCCTGAACAAATAAGAACCAAGAAATGCAAATAATAACAAAAATGGCAACGAATGTGTGATTCCAAGGCTGAGGTCTCTAGTAGATGACCCTGCGTTGAGCTAGAGGAAATGTCTAGCTGTGGGGGATAATCCCTCCTTCTTGTGAGTTGAGGGCCCCCATTGCAGTATTCATAAAAGTCAGTGAACAAATCCATTACACAGAAAAGATTTCCCTGTGTACTCTTTTATATATATATATATATATATATATATATATATATATATATATATATACACACACACACACACACACATATATATACACACACATATATACACACACACACACACACACATTACACACATACACATATATGCACACATATATATATTCTCATTTTGGTGTGGAAAAAGGAGTAAGTGAGCGAATAAAGAATAACAACTAAGTAATATAAAATCCACATTATAATAAGTATTTCTCGAGATAGGTATATCACCGTGTACTTTTGCTTCTGTTTAGCTTCTCAACATTTTTAAAGTTAGCCAAACCTTATGGCTCTTCTGAAGGGAGTGAGGACTGTCTTTGGGAAACTCCCGGTCTCTTCCTGATATATTTCTCTCGGCCTCCTCCAGTCTCCTGTCTTCTTGATTCTCACACTATTTCCCAAGTGGTGTGGGATAATTCTTCAGTCAGGCTTTCACTCGTTTTGGTCATGCTGACGGGCAACCCTCTGGCCTTCACGTCTGTAGTCGCCTCTTCCACTGTCTGGTACAACCACGTCCCGTTGTCATAAAACACTCAAAGTTTAGCAGGGTATGGAGTTTTAAATCTAATCTTATTTTGCTTTAGTACTCGCTTTACTTCGGAGTATTCTTTGCGTTTCTGGAGGATCGCGGGTGGGGGGGTAATCTTGGTCGAAATATATTAATTATCCTCTAAAAACACTCTCTTCTTACCCCAGCCCCTTCGTAGAATCTCCGCCTTGGTGCTGTACCGAAGGAATTTAATTATTATTGAGCGTGGTTTTCTATCCTGGGTAGGTTTTGGGACTAACGCACGGTGGGCTCTTTCGACTTCCAGCTTCATAGCCGAGGGAAGATCCAACGCGTCTCGCAGTAACTTTCCAACAAACTCCGTCATAGACAAGCTCTCCGCTCCTTCGGGAACGTTGTAGATTCTGATATTTTTCTGCCGTGATCTTCCCTCCAGGTCAAGCAGTTTACCTTCTTGGTGATGTATTATTTTTATTGTCTTGCTCAGTATCCATTCCACGTTTTGAACGCGATCTTCCACATTCTCAATTCGAGTCTCTGCCACCGCTGTTTTTTGATTAACGCTGGCGAGCTCTGCCTTAATATCACGGAGCTACTGCTTTATATCTTTCTGGACCTCCATTATTTTGAAGACATTCACCGCTTCGACTGAATGAATAGCGTCCGCCTCGCTAGCACGCAGTCGGGTCGGAGAGCCGCTCGCTGCACTCCTCCCGGATGCAGGCTCTGCAGTGTCGCTTTTTTAATTTCCATTTCTTCTCCCCATTCTTGCCCCTCTTTTCAGTTCAAATGTTTGTCAAAAAATATTATATTTGATGGGTTAATGGGGCTTAATACGCATTTTTCCGGAGGAGCTAGTGACTTAATCTGCCATTCTCGACGATGACGTCACCAGAAACCCCCAATTTATTTTCAAAGTACATATTTGTTACCACATACTACCTTAAGATCCTTTTTCTTGCAGGCATTCACAGGGAAAAAAGAGATATGCAATAGAATTTATGAAAACCATGCATAAACAGACAAAGAATGACAAACAACTAATGTGCGTAAGAAAACAAACTGTGCAAATAAAAAAGTAACACTGAGGATGCGAGTTGTAAAGAGTCCTAGAAAGTGACCCTGAGGTTGTAGAATCAGTTTGGAGTGGGGGTGAGTGAAGTTATCCATGGCAGTCCAGAGCCTGATAGATGAAGGGTAATAACTGCTTCTGAACCTGGTGCTGCATGACAACAAACTTCATGAAATATGCCAATGATATTAAACACGATTCTGGCTTTGGTGTGGGACCTAAGGCTTCTGTACCTCCTGATGGTAGTAACAAGAAGAGGGCATGGCCTAGATGGTGAGGGTTTTTGATAATGGATGGATGTGGAAGATATTAGAGAATTAGAAAGAGACTTTCCAGATTAGAGAATTCAAGATAGGGAGAACGAACAGGAATTAGAAAGGATGCAAGTTAAGGCAAGGGCAACAGGCATTTGGGTGTCCTCAAATTTGAATGAGAGAATGGGCTAAACTGTCTAGAAGTGTGGTGGCATATTTGGTTGTGGAGGTGTCATTTGTCTGAATCAGGGTTTCTTCCACAGTTTCCCAACAATGAAAGATCCCATGTTTCTGGAAGATGCAAAGTGAGAAGGCAACTGAGAGAAAAAGGGATGATCTAGAGACTTAGAATAAGAATATAGTTAAAAGAGTTATCTGTTTTCAGATTAAGTATTAACAACACAACTTCTGATTTAAAAATATGATTTGATAGGTTTCCTATCATATAGGACCATAAGACATAGGAGCAGAATTAGGCCATTTGGCCGATTGAGTCTGCTCAACCATTCTATCATGGCTGATTTATTATCCCTCTCAAACCTGTTCTCCTGCTTTCTCCCCATAACCTATGATATCCTTACTAATGAAGGACTTATCAACCTCTGCTTTAAATATACCCGATGACTTGACCTCCACAGCCATCTGTGGCAATGAATTCCACAGATTTACCACCCTCTGGCCAAAGAAACTATATTTGATGATGGCAGTTAGATTTGTGTAGTACTTTGTTTAAATTATGTAGACTGCACAAATAAACCTGTGCGGGAGAGCTTTTAAAGTGAAAAAGCTCTTGCACTGGGTCAGTTTCACTCTCGACCTCAGAATTTTGGGTCTAGTGGTACGAGAAGTCATCACAACTAGAGTCTTCCTTCATCGCAGGTGAACCATGACTTCTTCTGTGCCTTGTCTCACGCCCTTTGCTCTCTGTGAAGCATTGCAGAACTAGAGTTAGTGAAGAAAAAAGTAAGAGTAGAGTGCATAAAAGTAAAAAGCGAAAATTGCATTGGTCACTAGATTCTAAAAGGACAATGAGTACAAGGGCACTTTATCTAAATGCCCGTAGTTTTAGAAACAAGGTTAGTGAACTTGTGGCACAGATCAGTACCAAGGCATATGATGTAGTGACCATTACAGAAACCTGGTTGCAAGGTGGAGATGACTGGGAATTAAATATCCACGGGTATCAGGTAATACGGAAAGATAGGCAGGAAGGCAGAGGAGGTGGGGTGGCGCTCTTGATTAGGAATGAGATCAGGGCGATTGTGAGACACGTTATAAGATCTACGGAGCAGAATGTTGAGTCCATTTGGGTGGAGATTAAGAATAGTAAAGGGAAAAAAATCACTGGTGGGTGTTGTCTATAGGCCACCTAATAAAAATATTGCAGTGGCAGAGGCAATTAACCAAGAAATAACTGAGGCTTGTAAGAACGAAACTGCAGTTGTCATGGGGGATTTTAACTTCCACATAGATTGGGTGAATCAGGTTGGTCAAGGAAGTCTTGAGGAGGACTTCATAGAATGCATCTGTGATGGCTTTCTTGAGCAGCATGTTAGTGAACCTACAAGGGAAAATACTATCTTAGATGTAATCCTGTGCAATGAGACAGGTAAGATTAACAAACTTGTAGTCAGGGATCCTCTTGGAAAGCGTGATCATGGTATGTTTGAATTTCGTATTCAGATGGAGGATGAAATAGTTAGATCTAAAACTAATGTATTACGCTTGAACAAGGGAGACTACAATGGGATGAGGGAGGAGCTGGCTAATGTGGATTGGGAGCACAGGCTATTTGCTAGGACAGTTGAGGAACAGTGGAATACTTTCAAAGAGATTTTTCACAGTGCTCAACAAAAGTATATTCCAGTCAAAAGTAAGGACAGTAAGTGTGGGGAAAGCCAGCCTTGGATAGCTAAGGAAATAAAAGATGGTATCAAATTAAAAACACATGTGTACAAAGTCGCAAAGAGTAGTGGGAGACTGGAGGATTGGGAAAACTTTAAAAAGCACCAGAGAACAACTAAACAAGAAATAAGGAAAGGGAAGATTGAATATGAAAGTAAATTAGCACAATATATAAAAACAGATAGCAAAAGTTTTTATAAATACGTATATAAAGTGGAAGAGGTTGGCTAAAGTCAACATAGGTCTCTTGGAAGACAAGAAGGGGAAATTGATATTGGGTGATAAAGAAATGGCTGAGGCATTGAACAACTACTTTGTGTCGGTCTTCACAGTGGAGGACACATCTAATATGCCAAAGAAGGATGCTATGGACGAAATGGGAGGTGAGGACCTCGATAAAATCACTGTCACTAAAGAGATAGTGATGAGCAAACTAGAGGGACTGAAGGTAGATAAGTCCCCTGGTTCTGATGGGATGCATCCCAGGGTGCTAAAGGAATTGGTGGAGGTTATAATAGACTTGTTGGTAATCATTTATCAAAACTCTCTAGACTCTGGGCAGGTCCCTGTGGATTGGAAGACAACAAATGTCATGCCACTTTTTAAAAAAGATGTAGGCAAAAGACGGGCAACTGTAGGCCAGTTAGCTTGACATCTGTAGTCGGGAAAATGCTTGAAGCTGTCATTAAGGAAGGAATAGCAAAGCATTTAGAAAGGAGTGGTTCCATTAGACAGATGCAGCATGAATTCAGAAAGGGCAGGTCCTGTTTGACAAACTTACTGGAATTCTTTGAGGACATAATAAGTGCAGTGGATAGAGGGGAACAGGTGGATGTCGTATACTTGGATTTCCAGAAAGCATTTCGATAAAGTGCTGCACAAGAGACTTATAAATAAGATACAGATGCATGAAGTTGGAGGAAGTGTATTGGCATGGATAGTGGAATGGTTATCCAATAGAAGGCAGGGAGTTGGTATAAATGGGTTTTTCTCCAGTTGGCAGTCAATTTTGAGTGGGGTGCCACGGGGGTTGAGGCTTCTTCACTAAATATATTTAAGATACAGTTAGATAGGTTTTTACCTAGTAGGGGAATTAAGGGTTATGGGGAAAAGGCAGGTGGATGGAGCTGAGTTTACAGACAGATCAGCCATCATCTTATTGAATGGTGGGGCAGGCTCGATGGGCTGGATAGCCTACTCCTGCTCCTATTTCTTATGTTCTTATGCTTTCCTGGCCATTGGATCTCACTGTTGATCTCATCTGCCATGTACGCTGGAACTGATTATGCATGCAAGGACAGACTTGTCCCTATCTCACTGAGGTATGAGGCCCACCAGCTCCCCTCACCTGGTGGAGCCCACCTGTTGTAGCAGTTACCAGGTGTGGCCGCTGTCGCATGCAAATGGGGCCACAGGTGAGAGCTGAGTGTCCGGAGAGAATCACAGATGAATGAATTATCCCAGAATGGACATTGCTTGACATAGAAACACCAATGCCCAAGAGCGGAAAAGTTCAAAGGTAGGGGATACAGCACAGTTGATCAGAGGAAAAGCCCCCTCTACCATTGAACCTACCTACATACAAGCAGCATTGCCACAGGAAAGCACCCATCATTAAGGACCCTGAGCAACCAGGCCATGCTCTTTTCTCACTGCTGCCATAAGGAAGCAACTACAGAAGCCTTAGGTACCACACTACCAGGTTCAAGAACAATTGCTACCCTTCAATCATCAGGCTCTTGAACCAGCATGGATAACTTCACTCTCCTCAACTCTGAACTGATTCCACAACTTAAGGACTTACTTGCAAGGACTCAGAACTGGGTTGGATATCACTAGCATATGTCATGAAATTTGTTGTCTTGTGGTAGCAGTACAATGCAATACATAATAATTAAAAAATCTACAAATTACAATAAGAAATATATTTTTAAAAACTGAATTAAATAAGTAGTGCAAAAAAAGCAAAAAAAAAATCATTGATGTAATGCAAACAACAACACACACAAAATGCTGGTGGAACACAGCAGGCCAGGCAGCATCTATAGGGAGAAGCGCTGTCGACGTTTCGGGCCGAGACCCTTTGTCAGGACTAACCAAAAGGAAAGATAGTAAGATATTTGAAAGTAGTGGTGGGAGGGGGAAATGCGAAATGATAGGAGAAGACCAGAGGGGGTGGGATAAAGCTAAGAGCTGGAAAGGTGATTGGCGAAAGTGATACAGAGCTGGAGAAGGGAAAGGATCATGGGACGGGAGGCCTCAGGAGAAATAAAGGAGGTGGGGGGAACACCAGAGGGAGCTGGAGAACAGGCAAATGACTAAATATGTCAGGGATGGGGTAAGAAGGGGAGGAGGGGCATTAACAGAAGTTAGAGAAGTCAATGTTCATGCCATCAGGTTGGAGGCTACCCAGCCGGTATATAAGGTGTTGTTCCTCCAACCTGAGTTTGGATTCATTTTGACAATAGAGGAGGCCATGGATAGACATATCAAAATGGGAATGGGACGTGGAATTAAAATGTGTGGCCACTGGGAGATCCTGCTTTTTCTGGTGGACCAAGCGTAGGTGTTCAGCGAAACGGTCTCCCAGTCTGTGTCGGGTCTCACCGATATATAAAAGGCCACACCGGGAGCACCTGACGCAGTATACCACACCAGCCGACTCACAGGTGAAGTGTCGCCTCACCTGGAAGGACTGTCTGGGACCCTGAATGGTGGTGAAGGAGGAAGTGTAAGGGCAGGTGTAGCACTTGTTCCGTTTACAAGGATAAGTGCCAAGAGGGAGATCGGTGGGAAGGGCCACACATTTTAATTCCATGTCCCATTCCCATTCTGATATGTCTATCCATGGCCTCCTCTATTGTCAAAATGAATCCAAACTCAGGTTGGAGGAACAACACCTTATATACTGGCTGGGTAGCCTCCAACCTGATGGCATGAACATTGACTTCTCTAACTTCTGTTAATGCCCCTCCTCCCCTTCTTACCCCATCCCTGACATATTTAGTCATTTGCCTGTTCTCCAGCTCCCTCTGGTGTTCCCCCCACCTCCTTTATTTCTCCTGAGGCCTCCCGTCCCATGATCCTTTCCCTTCTCCAGCTCTGTATCACTTTCGCCAATCACCTTTCCAGCTCTTAGCTTCATCCCACCCCCTCTGGTCTTCTCCTATCATTTCACATTTCCCCCTCCCCCCACTACTTTCAAGTCTCTTACTATCTTTCCTTTCGGTTAGTCCTGACGAAGGGTCTCGGCCCGAAACGTCGACAGCGCTTCTCCCTATAGATGCTGCCTGGCCTGCTGTGTTCCACCAGCATTTTGTGTGTGTTGTTGTTTGAATTTCCAGCATCTGCAGATTTCCTCGTGATTGATGTAATGCACATGGATTCATTGTCCATTCAGAAATCTGATGGTAGAGGGGAAAAGCTGTTCCTAAAATATTGAGTGTGTGTCTTCAGGCCTCTGTCCCTCCTCCTTGATGGTAGCAATGAGAAAAGGGAATGTCCTGGGTGATGGGAGTCCTTAATGATGGATGCTGCCTTCTTGAGCCATCACCTTTTGAAGGCATCTAGTATGCTGTGGAGGCGAGTGAATGAGCTGGCTGAGTTTGCAACCCTCTGCAGCTTTTTTTCCAACCTTGTGCAGTCGCCCTGCCAGATGATGATGATGCTACCAGTTAGAATGCTCTCCATCTGTGTTCTTTGGTGACATATCAAGTCTCATCAGACTCCAAATGAAACATAGCTACTAGTATGTCCTCTTTGTAATTGCATCAATATGTTGGACCCAGGGTAGATCTTCAGAGATGTTGACACCCAGAAATTTGAAACTGCTCATCCCTTGATGAGAACAGGTGGGTATTCCTTTGACTTCACTTTTCTGAAGTCCACAATCAATTCCTACAACTCTCGTTCTCAGTATTATTTATTTATGATTTATATTTTTGTCTTTGCACAGTTTTGTCTTCTTTTGCACATTGGTTGCTTGTCTGTCTTTGTTTGTCTGGAGCTTTTCACTGATTCTATTGTATTCCTTTGTTAAGAGTGAAGAAAATGAATCTCAGGATTGTATATGGTGACATACAAGTGCTTTGATTATAAATTTGCCTTGAACTTTTAAACTTTAGTATGTGTGTGTTTGTGTATATACAGTAGATATTTAATTTAGTTTATTGAGATACAGTGTGGAATACTTCGAGCTGTGCTACCCAGCAGCCCCCGATTTAACCTTAGCCTAATCATGGGACAGCTTACAGTGACCAATTAACCTACAAACCGGTACATCTTTGGACTGTGAGAGGAAGCCAAAGCACCTGAGAAAACCCCACGTTCCATGGGGAGGACGTACAGACTCCTAACAGATGATGTCAGAATTGAATCTATATAATGATGAATTAATTATTGATCAAAGATGTAATAGTGTCACGCCAGCCACTATGCTACTGAATATATTTATGTATACAGGTTTGTGAACCTCTGTTGGTCAGGGTTGACCATGGATGTTGTGTGCTAGCTGTCTAAATACTCGAGCCTGCGCATTTCAATATGGAGAGCAAGCTGTTGCCTAAGCAGCAAGCTGCCCCTCTCCATGCATCTGGTGAACGCAAAGCAACATCAGGGACCGATACAGTTTGGCACCAGCAGCGCCGCAGGAGTTGCCAGTCAGTGTTGAACTCAACATAGGACAGACTTAGGGACTCCAGCTCTGGATTTTTCACTCGGGACTTACCTCCGAAACCTTCCTCGTGAGTGCGTATAGTCGCAAGGCAGTGAAGGTTTGGGATCAGAGATTTTCTTCTCCTAGATGAGCTGCCAACCACGGCTGAAGAGTCCCAAATGCCCGAAGTGACTGATTTTAAGGTGCCAGTAACCCGTCTTACCCATTCTCCTGTCAGAAGATACAGTCCTGCCGTGCTTAGCAGCTAAGCCATACATGAAGGCTAGGAACTCGACTTGGATGTCAGAGGCTGTTGAGACACACCCCAATGGGAGCATTTGATAGGTAGTGGGAGCTTATCCCCATTACCACCCCACAGCTGTAACATCCTTAAGGATCCATACATGTTTAATGTGTATGTTTAATCATACTTTCAATTCTCACAATCACCTGATAAATATACCTCTGGGCCTAAGGCACACTATGTGAGATACAGAAAAATCTCGAACTAGAGTGAATCTGCAAATGCTGGAAATCCAAGCAACACACACAAAATGCTGGAGGAACTTTACTTTTTTCCATAGATGCTTCCTGGCCTGCTGAACTCCACAAACATTTCCTGTGTGCCACACAAAAACCTATTAGCTACCGAAACATAAACAGGAGGAGATGGCTCAAGTTTTTACAGCTGCAAACATACAACTGAGTGTATTACAAGTTTATGGGTGCAATACTAAATTTGGAAATATTATAAGTAAATACCTTAAATCAGTTTTGAAGAGTTGGCATCTCAGATTCTCAGCTTACTGCAGGGTAAATACAATAAATGGCAAATGGAAAGATCTTTTTTAAAAAACTTTTTAAATTACGTTTTCAAGTAATTACAGAATAAAAGTATATGAAAAAATGTATATTACCCTTCCCCCTCCCCTTAACCCCTCCCCCCTAACATCCCTATAGAAAAAAAAGAAGAAAGAAAGAAAGAAAGAAAGAAAGAAAGAAAAAAAGGAAAGAGTGCCTGGATGGAAAGATCTTTGATCAATAATTAATTTCTGATTACATAGATTAAACATTATACAGGGCTGAGAGATAAGATACTGTGTAGATACTAGCGAATAGCTCTGGTTTGTAAATATTTGAGAGTATTTCTTTGTTCAATTTGTTCTTTAATCAGTGAGGAACCATTCATCCTCTGTTCATTTGAAATGTAACCAAACAGTGAAACCACCACACAATTTAGAGAAGTCCCCCTAAAAGCAGTCAAAATTCCTTCACAACACACAAAATACTGGAGGAACTCAGCAAGTCAGGGAGCTTTTATGAAAGGGAATAAACATTCGATGTTTTGGGCCGAAATCCTTCATTGGGAGGGTAATTTATTCCCCTCCACAGATGCTGCCTGACCTGCTGAGTCTCTCTAGTATTATATGTTGCTCTGGATTTCCAGCATCTGCAAACTTGCCTGTGTTTAAAATTCCTTGACTATTCTTGAAAGTCTGTAGTCAGGTTGCATCTCTGTAGTTATAGTTACTTTTGGACCAAGTAAATCAAAATATTCAAAACACTTATGCAAAACTTAGAAGTTCCAGGAGATAAAGAAATCCAGGGGTGGTGATAGATGCAGATACATTAATGGCATTTAAGAAACTCTTAAAAAGACACTTGAATGATTAAAAAATATGGAGGGCTATGTAGGAGGGAAGTGCTAGATTGATCTTAGAGTAAGTTAAAAGGTCAGCCAACATTGTGGGCTATAATTTTCTATGTTCCATGAACGTCAAACCCGAGGAGGAACGTATTGAGAAGGACATGTTTGCAACAAAACCCAGGAGAGTTTTTTGAGACTGAAGGTTTTGGGTTCAAATCCAGCTCTGGAGGTTGAGTATGAAACAGTACGAATGGGAGTGCTGTCTGTCAAACTAGTGGAGATCCCGGACTTTCCTTGAGATTTTGATTACCTGAAGGGAGATCCTGTGCGGAACGGGCCGTTATGGAGCACCGACCTGCCTCCCCCCAGCAACCCCAGCTTAATCACAGGACAATTCACAATGAGCAAGTAGTCTACTAATCGGTATGTCTTTGGACTATGGGAGGAAACCGGAGCACCTGGAGCACATTGACATTTAAAATTGATTTTAAAAAGCATTTTCAATAAACAATCAAATGGATCAAAAAGCATTGCAGAATTAGTAAGGGGTCAAAGGTTATGGGGAGAAGTCAAGAGAGTGGGGTTGAGAAGTAAAATAAATCAGCCTTGATGAAATGGTGGAACTGACTCAATGGGCTGAATGGTCCACTTCTGTTCTTCTCTCTTATGGTCTTATAGCACTAACCTGGTTATCATCTCTTACTTAGAGTCTGGGCTCTTCCATTTTTATTCCACAAAAAAACACAACTAAGGCAGCATGCTTAGTCATAATTACGTCTCTGGGAACTTGCCATATATAAATAGGCTGTCTCTTTTCCCAGTGAAGTAATTCATTGGATGTGGAGTTCCCGATACAACAAAAGATGATGAAAGACGCTAACTACAAGACTTCTATAAATTATTTGTAAAACTATTCATTTTTGGTGCAGCACAGGGTCACAGCCTGTAGAGCCACTGCTCTACTGTTCCAGCAACCCTAGTTTAACTCCGACCTTGGTTCTTTTGTGCAAAGTTTCCCCCAGGTACTTCAATTTCGTCCCATATCCTAAAGGAGTGTGGATGCTGCCTAGATTAGAGAACAAGTCGTATGATTAAATGAGCTCGTGCTTTTCTCTTTGGAGTGAAGGAGGCGGCTTGATAGAGGTGTATCAGACAATAAGAGGCAGTGACCGGGTGGACAGCCAGTCTTATTATCCAGGGTGGAAATGGCTGATAAGAAAAGGCTTAATTTTAAGATGATTGGGGAAAGTATGGTGGGGGTAATGTTAGGGGTCATTTTCTTTTACACAGAGTAGCGGATGCATGGAAGCAGATAAATTAGGGACATTTAAAAGACTTGGATAGCCTTGTGGATGAAATAAAAATTGAAGTCAATATGGGAGGGAAGTGTTAGATTGATCTTGCAGTAAGTTATAAAAGGTTGGTACAACATCATGGCTGAAAGGCCTGTACTGTGATCTACTGATCTATGTTCTATGTTATAGAGTCATACCCATACAGCACTACAGTACAGAAGTTAACCCTTCAGCCCATCTAGTCAATACCAGCCTGCTCTTCTGCCTAGACCCATTTAGCTGCACCTGGACTATAGTCTTCAAAGCATCTCCTCTCCATGTACCTGTTCAAACATCTTTTAAATGTTAAATTGAACCTGTAACTTGCTTTTCAGCTGGCAGCTTGTTCACACTGGAGTCAGCTTCTGAGTGAAGAAGTTCCTCCTCAGATTCCCCTTAAATATTTCATCTTTCACCCTAAACCTGGGACCTCTAGTTCTAGCCACACTCAACCATCAAGCCTTCACCTTATCTGTACCCCTCATAATTTTGCTGTTGTGTTGGCACGTGGCCTAGTGGGCAAGGCATCAGACTAGTAACCTGAAGGTCACTGGTTCGAGCCTCAGCTGAGGCAGCGTGTTTGTGTCCTTGAGCAAGGCACTTAACAACACATTGCTCTTCAGGCACAGATCCATGGTCTCTCAAGACCGACGGATGCCACCACCATAATTTTGCATACCTCCATAAGGTGCTAAGGTAGCGTAATGGTTAGTGCGCCGCAATTACAGGTTGGGGCATCAGAGTTCATTTCTGGCGCTGTCTGTAAGAGGTTTGTATGTTCTTCCTGTGAGCACATGAATTTCTTCCGGGTGCTCTGGTTTCCTCCCACAGTCCAAAGACGGTTAGTAGGTTAATTGGCCACTGCAAATTGTGCTAGGATTAGGCTAGGGTTAAATAGGTGGGTTGCTGGGTGATGCAGCTTGTTGAACTGGAAGGGCCTATTCAGAATGGTATATTTAAACACATAAAAGAATCTCTGGTAACTCAGATCCTTAAGTCTCAGCAATATTCTTGCAATTTTTTCCCCATACTCTTTCAAGCTTATTGACATCTTTCCTGTAGGTGGTTTAATTGCCCTATTGTGCAGTCGAGTAGTAGAATTAAGGAGGAATTGAGAGCAACGTGGCTAGTGTATGATTAAATAGGTACATGATGTTTGTCACAAACAACAGGAAATCCAAACAACACACACGAATTGCTGGAGGAACTCAGCAGGCCAGGCAGCGTCTATGGAAAAGAGTACAGCCTACAGTCATAACAGGTCCACAGCAAATGCCACCTCATTGGCTCTTCACTCAACCCTGGAACATCTGGGCAACCAAGATGCATAGATCAGGATGCTCTCAAAACTAAACAATAAGCTTCAAGACTTGGCCTCATTACCTGCTTGTGCAACTGGATCATTGATTTCCTCACTTGCAGACCCTAATCAGTTCAGATTGGCAACAACATCTCATCCCTGATCTCCACCAGTGCAAGGCCATGTGCCTAGCCCTCTCCTCCACTCGCTTTACCCTTGTGACCGTGAGGCAAAGCACAGCTCCAATGCCACGCTTACAGTAAGTTTGCTGATGAGACAAATGGCCAAATCAAAGTTAGTGACTGACCAGCATGAAATCTGGCTGAGTGATGCCACAACAACAACCTCTCTCTCAATGTCAGCAAGATTAATGACAGGTTCTTGACCCAGTGGGGATAACTTCACTCCAGTTCACTTGCCCTATCACTGAACTGATCCCACAGTCTATGGATTCAATTTCAAGGACTCTTCATCTCATATTCCCAATATTTATCACTTAATTATTATTATAATTATTTCCTTTTTTGGTATTTGCACATTGGTTGCTTGCCTGCCCTGTTGGGTGCAGTCGTTCACTGATTCTATTATGGTTCTTGGATTTACTGAGGATGCCCAGAAAAAAACAAATCTCAGGGCTGCATATATGGACTTTGACAATAGATTTACTCTGAACCTTGAACAATGAACCTCACTTGAGCTTTCCTAGATCTATTACTTATAAGGAACAATGGCAGTATCATGAGAATGGCCTCAAAAGCTCAATTGTTGTCATTATACCCTTTTACATAGCCATAAGTTTCAATCCTATTCACTGGTGAGCTCGAAAAGTCTGATACAGAGGGGTAGAAGGTCAGCTTCTACCTACTGTTACCAGATTCTCAAATGGACCCCTTCTACAATCTACAATCTCACAATCTTGCTCTTTATTACTTACCTGCACTGCACTATTTCAGCAGCTTTTATCCCTTTATTCTGCATGTTTATTGTTTTACCCTGTTCTACCTCAACGCACTGTGCAATGATCTGATCTGTATGAACAGTATAGAAGACGAGATCTTCACTGCATCTCGGTACATTTGACAGTAATGAGCCAATACCAACGCCGTAAGCTGCTCAGGCTCAAATATTATGCAGGTATCTACCCCTAACTGATATGGAAATGTGATTTGATGTTGCTCCTATGGTATCCGTTTGCTCAGTGGTGCAAACAGGACTTTTAAGAGTTGACTCTTGCTCTTATCTTGCTGTTAGACAACAATTTGTCTGCCGATCATTGGGAAAGATTTATCAACAACCAGCCTGACCTTTGCAGATTAGAGGAATGAATCAGTGAAGAAGTTAGAGAGACTGAGCACAACTTTCAGTACATCATTTTAAAAAGTTGTTTTAAAAAGTTTAAAAAGTTGTAAAAAGGTGAAGAAAATTGCATTTTAGATTGTACATTCCTGCACTTTAGGAAGAACCCAAACCGATGGCATGAATGTCGATTTCTCCTCTGGTAAAAAAGATCTCACCCCACCCACAAGACCATTAGGAGCAAAATTAGTTCATTTTGCCCATTGAACCGTCTGCTGGTTCATCATGGCTGATCCAATTTTCCTCTCAGCCCCAATCTTCTACCTTCTCCCCGTATCCCTTCATTCCCTGACCAATCAAGAATCTATCAACCGCTGCCTTAAATATACATAAAGACTTGGCCTCCACAGCTGCCTGTGGCATCAAATCCCACAGATTCACCTCTCTCTGGCTATAGAACTTCCTCTCCACATTTCCATTGTAAAAGGACACATTGCATTTAGTGTACTCTGCAAAACTGCTGCGTTGTAGATGGAGAGTAGGATCTTGGGCTTAAAATCCATGGTTCCCTGAAAGTGGCTACACAAATTGACATGGTAGTAAAGAATGTGCTGTCGAGCACATTCGCTCCATCCAAGCATTTTCCACTGAGGTTGAAAGAGACTAGAAGTAGAGGTCACAGGTTAAGGGTGAAAAAAAAGAAATACTTAAGGGGATATTTCTTCACTCAGAGGGTGGTGAGAGTGTGGAATGAGCTGCCAGTGGAAGTGGTGGATGCAGGCTTGACTGCAACATTTAAGAGAAGTTTGGGAAGGTACACGAATGGGAGAGGTACTGAGGGCTACGGTCCAGGTGTGGACCAGATGAGACCAGGCAGAATAACGGATGGGCCTGTTTCTGTGCTGTAGTGCTCTATGATTCTGTAGGATGTATGAATCCAGCTCAAAATGACAATACATCCATGATGATCTGCTGCACACAAGAAGTATCTTGTCACCCTGGAGACCCTGCTGTCTTCCTGGTCTTTTATAAACCTTTTCTCACTCTCAGGGGGTCTTTCAAGGCACATCTCTTCCTTGGCCTCATCCTGTATCTGTTCTTCCAAATAGGAACTAGGGCTTCTCCGTCCAATTCATATTTTTGCAAAATATCATTTTGGTAGTATAATATCCATCCTATCCATAAAAATATATGCAACCTCATTCACTTTAAGCATATGTACACTTGAATACATCTTTTAAGCACAAAGGAAGCACTATTTCTGTCTTAACATTCTACCAATAAAGATGGGGTCTCTCTTTTCTTCACCTGTCTATCACACCCCTCCTCTTTCCCTTTCTCCCATGCTCCACACTCCTCTCCTATCAGATTTGTTTTCTTCAGCCCTTTATCTCTTCCACCTTTCACCTCCCAGCTTCTCACTTCATCCCCACTTCCCGCTCTCTTGGCTTCACCTTCTGGCTTGTACTCCTTCCCCTCCTCCCCCACCCCACCTTCTTTTTCTGGCTTCCCCCACCTTCTCTTCCAGTCCCGAGATGGGGACTCAACCCAAAACAACGACTGCTCACTTTCCTCCATAGATTGTGTCTGACCTGCTGAGTTCCTTCAGCATTCTGCGTGTGTTACTCTAAAAATATATATATTTTTACCATCAGTCAAAAAGTTGTACATGAACAAAACAGACCTTCTCATCCATACTGACCCAGGTGTCTACCTGACCTAGTCATACTTGTCTGTGTTTGGCCCATATCCCACTAGGCGGTTAGCGTGACACTATTACAGCTCAGGTTGATGGAGTTCAGAGTTCAATTCCAACGTCCTCTATAAGGAATTTGAACGTCCTCCCCATGGAATGTGTGGGATTCCTCTGGGTGCTCTGGTTTCGTCCAACTGTCCAAAGACATACTGGTTGGTAGGTTAATTGGTCACTGTAAATTGTCTGGTGATAAGGCTAGGGTTAAGTTAGTAGGGTGGCTCAAAGGGCCTTTAGGGCCTATACCATGCAGAATCTCTAAATAATAAAAAAAAACTTTCCTATCTATGTGCCTGCCTAATTATTTTAAACTTTTTAATAACACACAAGTCAACAGCTTCTTCTGAAACTTGTCCTATATACTCATCACTCTCCGTGTGGAAAAGTTGTCCCACAGGTCCCTTTTAAATCCTTCCCCTCTCTCCATCACTGAACTGTTCCCACAACTTATCGACTCGCTTTCAAGGACCCTTCATTTCATGTTCTCAATACTTATGTTTGTGTTGGCACATGGTCAAGTGGTTAAGGCATTCGTCCAGTTATTTGAAGGTCTCTAGTTTGAGCCTTGGCTGAGGCTACGTGTGTGTCCTTGAGCAAGGCACTTAACCACACATTGCTCTGCAACGACACCAGTGCCAAGCTGTATGGGTCCTAATGGCCTTCCCTTGAGAGGGGAGACCTGCAGCTTGGGCAACTGCTGGTCCTCCATAAAAAAAAACCTTGCCCAGGCTTGCGCCCTGGAAACTTTCCAAGGTGCAAATCCATGGTCTATCAAGACTAATGGAGGCCTACTACATACTTATTGTTTATTTATTTATTATCATTTTTTTCTCCTTCTTTTTGTATTTGCACAGTTTGTTGTCTTTTTTTTTGCACATTGATTGTTATCCACCCTGTTGGGAGTGGTCTTTCATTAATTCTACTGTCTTTCTTGTATTTACTGTGTTTGCCCATAGGAAAATGAATCTCACGGTTGGATATGGTGCCATATATGCACTTTGATAATGAGCTTGCTTTGAACTTTGAACATCAGCCTCCATTCCATCATCAATTCTGTCTGTTGTTTAAGATATATCACCAAATAAGTTAGGCGCGATAGGTATGCTTTAAACAAATCTATACTAGCTTTCTTTGATCAATTCACACTTGGCCAAGTGACTGCTTGTGCCATCCCAGATTATTGTTCCTGGAACTCTCCACACTTCTGCTTCACTGGGTTTATCTGTTGGCCCTGTTTTGAACAGGGGTGCCATATTCTTGTCCTCGGGCACTACAGCCCGTAGAACTTAGAACATAACAGCATAGAAACAGGCCCTTTGGCCCATGATATTGTGCTGATCTAATTAAATGTCTAATGTCACGTGGGTGATATAAAAATTCAGCTCTATGTAGAAGGGAAGGGCTAGATTGATCTTAGAGTAGGTTAAAAGTTTGCCACAACATTGTGGGCCAAAGAGCCTGTACTGTGCTGTAATGTTCTTTGTTTTAAATTAATCTCTTCTGCCTAAATAACGTCCTTATCCCTCTGGTTTCTTCACATTCATGAGCCTCTCAGAGAGCTTCTTAAACACCTCTGTCATATTTGCCTCTAGTATCTCCAATGGAAGCATAGTCCAGCCACCCAACCATTCTGTCCTTTGAGCTATAAACACAAGAGATTCTACAGATGCTGGAAATACAGTAACCCATACAAAATGCTGGAGGAACTCAACAGGTCAGGCAGCATATAGGTGATAAATAAACAGTTTGGCATTTCAAGCTGAGACCCTTCATCAGGACTGGAAATGAAGAGGAAAGAAGTCTGAATAAGGTGGGTGGAGGGGAAGGAGTACGAGCTAGAAGGTGATAGGTGAAGCCTGGTGGCTGGCTGAGTGGGGGTGTAAGTAAGAAGCTGAGAGGTGATAGGTGGAAAAAGCAAAGGGCTGAAGAAATAGGAACCTGATAGGAGAGGAGAGTGGACCATGGGAAAAAAGGAAGCAGGAGGGGCACCAGCGGGAGGTGATAGGCAGGTGAGGAGAAGAGAAGAGGTAAGAGGGCAACTAGAGTGGGGAATGCAAGAAGAGGGAAAGGGGAAAGGGAATTGTTACCAAAAGCTGGAGAAATTGATGTTCATGCCATTAAGTTGGAGGCTACCTGGACAGAAGATGATGTGTTGTTCCTCTAACCTGAGAGTGGCCTCATTGTGGCCATTGACTGACATGTCGGAATGGGAATGTGGATTGGCATTGAAGTGGTTGGTCACCAGGAAATGCTGCTTTTTGTGGGTGGAGCAAATGTGCTCGACAGCACTTTCCTTACCATCCTACCAACTTGTGCAGCCACTTTCAGGGACCTATCGACTTTGAGCCTGAAGGCGGATTTATACTTGTGCGTCGCCTCTACGCCATAGGTATCGCATACCCTATGGCATACCTACGCTGTACCCTACGCCGTAGGGTGACGTGCACCTCTCCAGAAAAGTTACTCATGCGTCACACCGACGCAGACCGCAACAACTGTGATTGGTCCGCTTGGTAGCATCACATTTCCGGTTGCTTCTTCTCCGCCATGTCTGTAGGCTGTGCGTACCCCGATGCGAAATAAATGAACCAAATCCTCAAATCCACCTGCCGACATGTGAAAATGTTTGAAATGCGTTTCCTCGTCCATGTCTCTCACAAAGAAACTCAACAGAGTGGCATAGAAACCCCACCGCCATCTCGCGTTTTGGCGCACACCAACGCATGCTCGCTACAGCGTAGAGCGACACAGAAGTGAAAATCAGGGTTACGGCATAGGCTGCGGTGTAGCCTATGATTGCTCCTGGATATTCTTGGCATCACATTATCATCTGTGACCCTGGAAGTTCATCCGTCTGTCAGGCCTTCATACTTCAGCCATCTGTGAGGTCTGTGGGTGGGCTTTAGGATTTGTTACCCGAGTCTTAACAAAGGACTGCGCTGATGACACTGAACTGTTCCAAAGATCAGAGAATCTAAATCAATTGGATATAATTACTGAAACATATTAAAAAGTATTTAAAAACCTCAATAAACCTCAATTAAAGACATTAATGTTACATAAAAGGAGTGTACACATAATTTTTCCATCAAGGTCAGTGATTCCAAGGCTGAGAAACAGCTGTCATCCATTTAAAACTGTATTCCCTTTGAACCTCGGAGTATTATATTCACCTCTAGTCAGGATGTGGAAACTTCAAAGAGGGGTGCAGAGGAATTTTCCAAGATGCTACCTGGATTAGAGAGCTTGTCTATGAGGAAAGGTTGAACGAGTTAGGGCTTTTCTCTCTGGATCGAAGGAGGAAGAGAGGTGACTGGCTAGAGGTGTATAAGATGATAAGAGGGAAGTATCGACTGGATAGCCAGAAACTTTTCCCTGGGGCAGCAGTGGCTAACAGGAGAGGGCATAAGTTGAGGACAGTATAGGTCAGAGGTAAGTTTCTCACACAGAGAGGGTGGTTGTGTGCAATATGCTGCCAGGGATCTTAGTAAAGGCAAATACGTTAGAAGTATTTTAGCGAATAATACTTTGTAGATAGGCACGTGGATGAAAGCAAAATGGAGGGTTATGACTAAGAGAAGGGTTGTATTGAAGTTGGAGTGGGACAGAGGGTTGGCTCAATAATGTGGGCCAAATACCATCTGTGCGTGAGGTCTCTTCAGCTCAGTGTATTTGTGCTCCGTCCCTGGTCGCAGGGCTGAATCTTTCAGAGGGGAAGATCTTGTCTCAGAGTTCCACACTATAAGGCAGAGCCTCAGGATTTGAATGTGAGCCAATGAGCAGAAAGAACCTAGACCATGATTCCCTGAAGAACCTTTTTGCAGAAAACAAATATTTTTCAGGCCAGTAGATCTTTGCAAAGGATGTGTAACCAAGGTGTGTGATGGAGTTGAGTCACAGAACAACCATAACCAAGTGAATGGTGGACCATCTGAAGGGACTGAATGAAGTTGGGTGTCATATGTCATCAACTCAATGCATAAAAGCATGTAGACATGGTGAAAAGCTTCAGTTGTTGTTCAGAGTGGACAAGAAATGGGATCCAAGTGACTTTGACCATGGAACGATTGTTGGTGCTGGATGGGTGGTTTGAGTATCTCAGAAATTGCTAATCTCCTGGGATTTTCATACACAACATTCTCCAGAGTTTATAGAGAATGTTGTGAAAAAAGAAAGCATCCAGAGTTCTGTGGGTGAAATAGGAGCAGGAGGAGGCCATCTGGCCCGTCGAGCCTGCTCCACCATTCAATAAGATCACGGGAGATCTGGCCATGTACTGATATCCACCTACCTGCCTTTTACCATGACCCTTAATTCCCCTACTATGCAAAAATCTACCCAACCTTATCTTAAATACACCACGTTAAAACGCTACCTTGAGAGAGGTCAGAGGAGAATGGCCAGACTGGTTCAAGCTGTCAGGAAGGCAATGGTAACTCGAATAATCACGCATTACAACAGTGGCGTGCAGAAGAGCATCTCTGAACGCACAACATGTCAAACCTTGAAGTGGATGGGCTACAGTAGTGGACCACACTGGGTTCCATTCCTGTACCTAATAAAGTGGCCACTGAGTGTACCTGACAATACTCACACTGTTTTTTGACAGAGGTGTGGTCCGTTTATGAGTGGCGAGGTGGAGGTGCATCTCTACTAAAGGTGTAAGATGCTCCTTCCCTCCGCCAGACTGTGTAGGTCACCCTTAGTCAAGATGCAGCACCTGCTTAGCTCCCCGATCAGGGTTACATGAAGCAGGTAACGGATGGCCATTTGAGCAACTGGTGCATATCACAAGTCCTGGTCATGCGACCACTGACACCAGGCAGACAATCCCTGAAGCGTATTGATAATGGCTGGGGTCACCTGCCTTGTAAAGACACTGCCCAGAAGAAGGCAATGGCAAACCACTTCTGTAGAAAAAATTGCCAAGAACAATCACGGCCATGATTACTACATCATATAAAAAATGATGATGATGTAGTCTATGTAAAACAAACTGACCTAAATTTTTTTCACTCAAGAAATACCAGATGATGCAGTAAATATTCCAAACACGTTTTCACATCCAAAGTCCGTTAGGGTCAGTGAGTTGTGGGCATGGTATGCTGGCACTTGCAGGCCGCCCAGCACTATTATCGCTCATTCGATTTGATGCCAGTGGTCATTTCACTGCATGTTCCGATGTGCCTGTGACAAATAAAGCTAATTTTCATATTTAAATCTATCTTCATTTTGTTGCTAACATCAGAAGCAGTGAATGGTTAGTAGCAATAACATTTCAGTGAAAATCTAATCAGCTCCTGAGTATTTGTTGCTTAACTGATCAGATGATATGGTGAAGAGCTTGTGAAACTATGCCATTCCTCCAGAATTGCTGCAGTGGAGATTAATGATCACATAGTGGAGATCACTTCCAACCTTCAATTAATAACTCAACCATTTCTGGTTGACATAGTTAAACAGATTTCTGCTAAGAATGCAGTTCAAAGTTTTGATTGTACCTGAACCAGGAATATCTGCTGACAGTGAAGTCTTGCAGTTTATAATAGGGTTAAATATTAATTTGATAATTGTTTTTAAAGTGTTGAGGTATAACTGCATCACAACTACTTCCGAGTGTTGACTGATCGTGACTCTTTCTGTCAATTCTTCATTTCACAGGTAGTGCATTTTTACTTATGTCTCTTTTCTGCAAATATTATGTTTAAGGGGGAAAATTCTGGGAAATTTTCTTGGCTCCCACTAAAACTTTCCCGGAAACCACTGAGGAAATGAGGTTACCCATGATTTTTAACAAGGTACACCGTTTCTTAGGGGCTGAGGAGGATTTGCTAAATGTATGAGCAGTGGTGGGAGATAGGGAGAACACTGTGGGAATTCAAAGAAAACTATGTTAGATACTGTGCAGGAAAACGAACAAGAACAGTTTTATGTTTACCTAGTGTTCAGAAGATTTTTTAAATTTAATTTTTGTAGAAAAGATAAAATACTTTAAATGTTAATTGCCATTCTTTCAGCTGTTTTGATTTTTATTTGTCTTCACTTCTGTTGTGAAGGAATATTTCACAGAAAGGATTTCATGGAATTCCTATGAATTCATTGTGTTGTCTTCATTGCAGTATTTCATGCTAGGATATTGTGTGATGGCTTATTCCAGTCTGTGCTATTCAGTAGAGCAGGCATGGAATATAGAACTGTACAACACTGAAATGCACCCATCAGACCATGATGTCTGCATGGAGCACAATGCTAGATTACACTAAATTACTCTGCCTGTACGTGATCCATTCTCTGCATATTCATGCCTCTATCTACCTGCCTCCTGAGCTGAAGCCCCTAACTACCTTGAGTTCAATGCTGACTGGCAATTCCTATGATGCTGCCAGTGTCAAACTGTATCGCTCTCTGCAGTTCCTTTAGGCTCATCAGCTGCGTGGAGAGGGGGTGTCTGCTGCGTGGGCAATGGCTGGCTCTCCATATCATACAGTCTTGCTTTACGGATCATATAGACAGCTAGGATGCAACATCCTTGGCCAACCTTGACCAACAATCTGCCTCTTAAATGACTCCATCATATCTGCTTCCCGCACTGCTCCTAGCATCTTGATCCAGGCACCTACCACTGTCCTTGTAAAAAAAATCTTACACTGTATATCTCCTTTAAACTTCCTCCCTCTCACTTTAAGTGCATGTTCGCTAGTTAATGCATATCTACCCTAGGAAAAAGTTTCTCTACCTTATCTCACAATTTTATAAACATCCATCAGGTCTATCCTCAACATCTGAAACTCCAGAGAAAACAACCCATGTTTGTTCAGCCTCTCCTTATAGCTCAGGGAGGAGACTTTCATACCAGGCTGTCTCACGCTGGGGTGTCTGGTGCTGGTGAATGTCTGCTCGGCTACTTCCTGCCGTGTTTCTTCATGCCAGTGAATTTCATTCTGGGTTACTTCACACTGCACTCCCAATGCTGGTGTGTTTCCTACTTGTCTTATTTGCGTTGAAATATTTCATTCCAGCGTATTTCTTCTGTAGTGTTTATTTCAAGTTGTGAGACTGAGAACATGACACCAATAATAGATAACATTTGGAGGGATGGAGGATGTTTCCTATAGTGGGGGAGACTAGGACCAGAATACAAGGACATCGCTTTAGAACAGGGAGGAGGAGGAATTTGTCGAGCTGTGGGGGTGGTGAATCTGTGGAATTCATTGTCCTGGATAGTTGTGGAGGCCAAGTCATTGATGTATATTTAAAGCAGAGGTTGACACATTTTTGATTAGTCAGGGTGTTAAAGTTTATGGGGAGAAGGCAGAAGAATAGGGTTGAGAGGAATAATTAATCAGCCATGATGGAATGGCGGAACAGACCCAACGGGTCAAATGGCCTAATTCTGCTCCTATGTCTTATGGTCCAGAGTAGGGGGGGGTGCGGGTGGACTAGAATGACTGGAGTAAGCTAGAGATAAGGAGGGGGAATATCAAGCGATTAAAGAGAAGGATAACAGTTATAAATTGGGGCAGTGTCAGGAAATGGAACCAATGTAGGCCACACACAAAATGCTTGGGAACTCAGCAGGCCAGGCAGCATCTATGGAAAAAAGTACAGTCGACGTGTCAGGCTCTGACTCTTCAGCAGGACTGGAGAGAAAAAGCAGAGGAGTAGATTTAAAAGGTGGTTTGCGGGGAGAGAGAAACACAAGGTGACGGGGAAACCTGACGGGGGAGGGACGTAGTAAAGAGCTGGGAAGTTGAGGAGATACAGGGCTGGAGAAGGGGGAGCCTGATAGAAGAGGACAGAGACTATGGAAGAAAGAAAAGGGGGGAGGAGCACCAGAGGGAGGCAGTGCGCAGGCAAGGAGATAAGATGAGAGAGGCAAAAGGGAATGGGGAATGGTCCCACTCGGATATATCAATCCATGGCTTCCCCTACTGTCACAATGAGGCCACAATCAGGTTGGAGGTGATGGGCAGGCAAGGAGATTAGGTGAGAGAGGGAAAAGGGGATGGGGAATAGTGAAGGTGAGGGAGGGGGCATTAAGGGAGGTTTGAGAAATCAATGTACCTGCCATCTGGTTGGAGGCGAGCTGACAGAATATGCCAATGTAGGTCAATAAGGATTTGGGTAAAGGATGAAAAAGTTAAACGAAGGGCCACTCAGTTTTGATAATATTAAATCTCTAGAGCTTACAAAATGGCAGGATGGCCAAGGGAGCTTTGGAATAATGAAGTCTGAAGCCTGAGAAGTGACTTGGATCTGCTCTAATTTGTCTGCTGGAGCAATAGCTGATGCCATCTCATCGGCTCTTCACTCAACAACTAGACAGCAAAAATGCATTCATTGATATGCTCTTTATTGACTACAGCTCAGCATTCAATACCATCATCCCCTCAAAATTAATCAATAAGCTTCAACACCTTGCTCTCAATAATGTGGATAGTCAGAGGCTTTTTCCCAGGGCTGAAATGGCTGCCACAAGAGGGCACAGGTTTAGGGTGTCTGGGAGTAGGTGCAGAGGAGATGTCAGGGGTAAGTTTTTTACGCAGAGAGTGGTGAGTGTGTGGAATGGGCTGCTGGCAACAGTGGTGGAGGCAGATACAATAGGGTCTTTTAAGAGACTTTTGGATAGGTACATGGAGCTTAGAAAAATAGAGGGCTATGGGTAACCCTAGTAACTTCTAAGGTAGGGACATGTTTGGCACAACTTTGTGGGCTGAAGGGCCTGTATTGTGTTGTAGGTTTTCTATGTTTGTATGTTCTAATTCCTTGTGCAACTGGATCCTCAATTTCCACACTTGCAGAACCCAGACATTTTGGATTGGCAATATCTCCTCCACAATCTCTATCAGTCCAGGTGCACCACAAGGCTGTGCGCTTGGCCCCTGCTCTACTCACTTTACACTTACGACTGTGTGGCTAAGTACAGCTCCGATGTCATAATCAAGTTTGCTGACAGCACCACTGTCGAATCAAAGCTGATGACAAATCAGAATATAAGAGGAAGATTGAAAATCTGGGTGAGCAGTGCCAGAACTAAAACCTCTTACTCAATGTCGGCAAGACCAAGGAGCTGATTATTGACCAGGAGGCGGAAACCAGAGGTCCATAAGCCAGTCCTCATCGGAGGATCAGAGGTGGAGAGGGTCCGCAACTTTAAATTCCTCAGTGTTATCACTTTGGAGGGCCTGTCCTGGGCCTGACACATAAGTGCAATTATACTGAAAGCACGGCAGCACCTTTACTTCCTTAAGAGTTTGCAAAGATTCAGCACGACAACTAAGACTTTGACAAACTTCTATAGACGTGTAGTGGACAGTATATTGACTGGCTGCACCAAAAACCTTGAATGGAAAGTCTTACGAAATGTAGTGGATATGGCCTAGTCAATCAGTGGCTAAATCCCTCCCCACCATTGAACACATCCATATGAAATGTTGTTACAGGAAAGCATCATCCATCATCAGGGACCCCCACCACCCAGACTATGCTCTCTTCTCATTGCTACCATCAGGAAGCAGGACTCACACCGCCAGAAATAGTTATTACCCCTCAACCATCAAGCTCTTGAACCAAAGGTGATAACTTCACACAACTCCATTTCATCATTGAAATGTTCCCACAACCTGTGGACTCACTTTCAAGGACTCTTCATCTAATGTTCTTGATATTTATCATTTATTTAATTAATTTGAGGAGAGGGCACTGAGTTCATTATCATTACATCCCATCCGATGGCCATAATCCTCATAGAAGGATCAGAAGTGAAGAGAAACATAGATACATAAAAATATTGAAAAACAACAGCACAAAACAGGCCCTTTGGCCCACAAACTTGTGCCGAACAAGTCCCTACCTTAGAAATTACAAGGCTTATCCATAGCCCTCTATTTTTCTAAGCTCCATGTACCTATCCAAAAGTCTCTTAAAAGACCCTATCGTATCCGCCTCCACCATTGCCAGCTGCCTATTCCATTCACACACCACTCTCTGCATAAAAAACTTACCCCTGACATCTCCTCTGTACCTACTCCCCAGCACCTTAAACTTGCCCTCTTGTGGCAACCATTTCAGCCCCGGGAAAAAGCCTCTGACTATCTACATGAACTATGCCTCTCATCATCTTATACACCTCTATCAGGTCACCTCTCATCCTCCGTCACTCCAAGGAGAAAAAGTTGAGTTCATTCAACCTATTTTCATAAGGCATGCTCCCCAATCGAGGCAACATCCTTGTAAATCTCCTTTCAATGGCTTCCACATCCTTCCTGTAGTGAGGCGACCAGAACTGAGCACAGTACTCCAAGTGGGGTCTGACCAGGGTCCTATATAGCTGTAACATTACCTCTCAGCTCCTAAATTCAATTCCACGATTAATGAAGGCCAATACACCGTACACCTTCTTAACCACATGAAGAGTAAGGGTCCCAGAACAGATCCCTGAGGCACACCACTGGTCACTGACCTCCATGCAGAATATGACCCATCTACAACCACTCTTTGCCTTCGGTGGACAATCCAGTTCTGGATCCACAAAGCAAGGTCCCCTTGGATCCCATGCCTCCTTATTCAATAAGCCTTGCATGGGGTACCTTATCAAATACTTCACTGAAATCCATATACACTACATCTACTGCTCTTCCTTCAACAATGTGTTTAGTCACATCCTCAAAAAATTCAATCAGGCTCGTAAGGCAGGACCTGCCCTTGACAAAGGCATGCTGACTATTCCTAATCACATTATACCTCTCCAAATGTTCATAAATCCTGCCTCTCAGGATCTTCTCCATCAACTTACCAACCACTAAGGTAAGACTCACTTGTTTATAATTTCCTGGGCTATCTCTACTCCCTTTCTTGAGTAGAGGAACAACATCCGCAACTCTCCAATCCTACAGAACCTCTCCCGTCCCCATTGATGATGCAAAGATCATCGCCAGAGGCTCAGCGATCTTCTCCCTCGCCTCCCACTGTAGCCTGGGGTACATCTCATTCGGTCCTGGCGACTTATCCAACTTGATGCTTTCCAAAAGCACCAGCACATCCTCTTTCTTAATATCTACATGCTCAAGCTTTTCAGTCTGTTGCAAGTCATCACTACAATCACCAAGATCCTTTTCCATTATGAATACCGAAGTAAAGTATTCATTAAGTACCTTTGCTATTTCCTCTGGTTCCATACACACTTTCTCACTGTTTCACTTGATAGGTCCTATTCTTTCACGTCTTATTCTCTTGCTCTTTACATACCTGTAGAATGCCTTGGGGTTTTCCTTAATCCTGCCCGCCAATACCTTCTCATGGCCCCTTCTGGCTCTCCTAATTTCCTTCTTAAGCTCCTTCCTGTTAGCCTTATAATCTTCTGGATCTCTAACATTACCTAGCTCTCTGAACCTTTTGTAAGCTTTTCTTTTCTTCTTGACTAGATTTATTACAGCCTTTGTACACCACGGTTCCTGTACCCTACCATAACTTCCCTATATTATTGGAACATACCTATGCAGAACTCCACACAAATATCCCCTGAACATTTGCCACATTTCTTCTGTACTTTTCCCTGAGAACATCTGTTTCCAATTTAAGCCTCCAATTTCCTGCCTGATGGCCTCAGAATTCCCCTTACTCCAATTAAACGCTTTTCTAACTTGTCTGTTCCTATCTCTCTCCAATGCTATTGTAAAGGAGATAAAATTATGATCACTATCTCCAAAATGCTCTCTCACTGAGAGATCTGACACCTGACCAGGTTCATTTCCCAATACCAAATCAAGTACAGCCTCTCCTCTTGTAGGCTTATCTACATATTGTGTCAAGAAATCTTCCTGAACACTCCTAACAAACTCCACCCCATCTAACCCCCTTTCTCTATGGAGATGCCAATCAACATTTGGGAAATTAAAATCTCCCACCATGACAACTCTGTTATTATTACACCTTTCCAGGATCTGTTTCCCTATCTGCTCCTCGATATCCCTGTTACTATTGGGTGGCCTATAAAAACACCCTGTAGAGTTATTGACCCCTTCCTGTTCCTAACCTCCACCCACCGTAGACAATCCCTCTATGGCGTCCACCTTTTCTGCAGCTGTGATTCTATCTTTGATCAACAGTGCCACACCCCACCTCTTCTGCCTTCTTCCCTGTCCTCTCTGAAACATCTAAAACACGGCACTTGAAGTAACCATTCCTGTCCCTGAGCCAACCAAGTCTCTGTAATGGCCACCAGTACTCCAAGTACTGATCCATGCTCTAAGCTCATCCACTTTGTTCACAATACTCCTTGCATTAAAATAGACACATCTCAAACCATTGGTCTGAGCGTGTCCCTTGTCTATCTCCTGCCTATCCTCCCTCTTGCACTGTCTACCATCTTTCTCTATTTGTGAGCTAACTGCCTCTTCCCCAGTCTCTTCAGTTTGGTTCCCACCCCCCAACAATTCTAGTTGAAACTTGCCCCAGTAGCCTTAGCAAACCTCCCTGCCAGGATATTGGTCCCCCTGAGATTCAAGTGCAACCTGTCCTTTTTGTACAGGTCACACCTGCCCCAAAAGAGGTCCCAATGAATCAGAAACCTGAATCCCTGCCTCCTGCTCAAATCCCTCAGCCACGCATTTATCCTCCACCTCATCCTATTCCTATTCTCACTGTCGCATGGCACAGGCAGTAATCCCAAGATTACTACCTTTGTGGTCCTGTTTCTCAACATTCTTCCTAACTCCCTGTAGTCTTTTTTCAGGACTTCCTTCCTTTTCTTACCTATGTTGTTGGTACCAATATGTACCATGACCTCTGGCTGTTCTCCCTCCCACTGCAGGATATCTTGGACGTGATCTGGAACATCCTGGACCCTGGCACCTGGGAGGCAAACAACCATCTGAGTTTCTTTCCTGTATCCTCAGAATCGCCTGTCTGACCCCCTGACTATAGAGTCCCCTATCACTACTGCTTCCTCTTCCTTTCCCTATCTTTCTGAGCCACAGGGCTGGTCTCTGTGCCAGAGGCACGGCTACTGTTGCTTCCCTCAGGTAGGCTGTCCCCCCTCCCCCCCCGCCAACAGTACTCAAACAGGAGTAATTATTGTTCAGGGGGACAGCCACAGGGGTACTCTGTAGTACCTGACTCTTCCCCTTTCCCCTCCTGACTGTGACCCACTTGTCTGTCTCCTATGGCCCCAGTGTGACCACTGCCTATAACTCCTCTCTATCACCTCCTTGCTCTCCTTGACCAAGCGAAGGTTATCGAGCTGCATCTTCAGTTTCCTAACATGGCCCCTTAGGAGCTGCAGCTCGACACACCGGGTGCAGATATAGCCGTCCAGGAGGTTGGGAGACTCCAGGACTTCCCACATCTGACACTGAGCACAGAAAACTGGCCTCACACACATACAGATGCCTTGTGCAGGAAGGCACAGAGTCGACTGTACTTCCTTAGAAGGTTGGCGTCATTCAATGTTTGTAGTGAGATGCTGAAGATGTTCTATAGGTCAGTTGTGGAGAGCGCCCTCTTCTTTGTGGTGGTGTGTTGGGGAGGCAGCATTAAGAAGAGGGACGCCTCACGTCTTAATAAGCTGGTAAGGAAGGTGGGCTCTGTCGTGGGCAAAGTACTGGAGAGTATAACATCGGTAGCAGAGCGAAGGGCGCTGAGTAGGCTACGGTCAATTATGGAAAACCCTGAACATCCTCTACATAGCACCATCCAGAGACAGAGAAGCAGTTTCAGCGACAGGTTGCTATCGATGCAATGCTCCTCAGACAGGATGAAGAGATCAATACTCCCCAATGCCATTCGGCTTTACAATTCAACCGCCAGGAGTAAGATATGTTAAAGTGCCGGGGTTAGGACTCAATGTATTTAAGTAAACTACTTAAGAACTTTTTAAAAGCTATTATTAATGCTTTTTGAGAGGGTGATTTTAGATGCATATCATATTTTTACTGAGTTAAGTATTGTATGTAATTAGTTTTGCTACAATAAGTGTATGGGACATTGGAAAAAATGTTGAATTTCCCCATGGGGATGAATAAAGTATCTATCTATCTATCTATCTGACTACTACTTCCTTTCTGCAATTAACACAGTGAAACCTACTTCACCTTGGCCCGTTACCACCTAAGCCCGTTGAGCCAAAGCCCTATCACTCTGCTGCCCGCTCCAATGCTGCCCACTGGACATGGCAGTCTTCTCTTTAAACCTTTCGCGCTCTACTCCTGATGTCACGTGCCTGCGCAGTCTTGACTCTCTTTTACCCTGCCTTCGCTCCGGAAATCCTTAGCCGTTTACCCGCAGCCTTCTTGTTCTGAATCAAAAAGTCAGCATTTTCAAGTTTATTGGCTACTGAATGTGTATAATGCATCAGGGCTATCCCTCAGTAAATAAAGAAGGTAAATCTATTCTCTTTTGTACATACCTACTTCTGTGGGGCATTTGTTTGATTTGCAGGTGGAACAGGTTTAACCAAGAATTTTCCATTGTTTGGCTTGGCTGGGTGATATTTTTATGTAACCTCATGCCAGACAGTTCGAACTGTTTCCTTATTATTAACTACATGGTTGTGTAGTAGTTTACATTAGTTAAAAGCACAATTCATTCCTAATAGAACCAAATAGTTTCTTATAATTATTTAGTGGTTTCATGTTTATCAATATTAATACTAGTTTCAAAGTTCAAAGTAAATTCATTATCAAAGTACCTATACGTCATCATATAAAACCCTGAAATTCTTTTTCTTGTGGGCATTCTCAACAAATCCATAATAGAATAATAATCATTATAAAATCAATGAAAGATTGTATCAACTTGGCTGTTTAACCAATGTGCAAAAGACACAAACTGTGCAACTACAGGAATAAAGAAATACTACTAATAATAAATAAATAAGCAATAAATATCAAGAACATGAGATGAAGAGTCCTTGATTGACTTCAACAGCACCAAACTACTGCGCTGTGCCAGTGGCTTTTGGGACGGCCTGGTAAAGGAAGCCATTGAAATAAAACTAGAGGAAAAGAATTTTAGCAAAGATGAAGGTCTCACTCTGAGTAAGAACTGGAATTTGATTGTAAGAGTGGACACCTGATTGGATGAGGAGGAATAAGGAGGAACAGGCTAATTGGGTATAAATACCACTGGACTAGACATGTCCAGGCCGCATCCCTGATGAAGGTGGCAGAGTTTGTCATCGACACATCGGTTATAATCGATACCTGTACCTGGTTGGAAGCCCGAGAAGAGTTTATTCAGCACATACGCTGGGGAAACTCTAGATCCTTTTTCACTCAGTAGCCACTTTATTAGTTACCTTCTGTACCTAATAAATTGGTCACTGAATATACATTTGTGGTCTTTTGCTGCTGTAGTCCATTTCAAGGTTTGACACGTTGTGTGTTCAGAGTTGCTCAAATGCCATCTATGTATTTGCCAATGATACAACCATTGTGGCAGAATTTCAGATGATGATGAAAGGGCATACAGTAGCAAGGTATATCAGCTAGTTGAGTGGTGTTGCAGCAACAACCTATTATGGATTTATTGAGTATGCCCAGAAGAAATGACATATAGGCACTTTGATAATACATTTACTTTGAAGTTTGAAACTAGTATTAATATTGATAACCATGAAACCACTAGATAATTATAAGCCAATGATACAAACATTGTTGGCAGAATTTCAGATGATGATGAAAGGGCGTATGGTAGCAAGATATATCAGCTGGTTGAGTGGTGTTGCATTCAACATCAGCAAGATCAAAGAGCTGATAATGGACTTCTGAAAGGGTAAGTCGAGGGAACAAAAACTAATTCTCATAGAGGGATCAGAAGTGAGGAGAGTGAGCAATTTCAAGTTCCTGGGTGTCAATATCTCTGAGGACCTAACCTGGTCCCAACATATTAATGCAGCTATAAAGAATGCAAAACAACAGCTATATTTCATTGGGAGTTTGAGGAGATTCTGATTTGTCAACCTAAACACCCAAAACCTTTTACAAATGTACCATGGAGTTCATTCTAAGTGGCTGCGTCACTGTCTGGTATGGAGGGTGGGGAGGGGGGGGGGGCGGATGTCTACTGCACAAGATCGAAGTAAGTTGCAGAAACTTGTAAAATTAGCCAGCTCCATAAAGGGTCCTAGCCTCCATATTATCTAAGACATCTTCGAGGAGCGGTGCCTTGGGAAGGTGCAGTCCATCATTAAGGATCCCCAACAAAAAGGATATGCCTTCTTCTGCATGTTACCATTGGGAAGGAGGTACAGAAGCCTGAAGGTACGATCTCAGTGATTCAGGAACAGCTGCTTCCGTCTGCCATCCGATTTCTGAATGGTCATTGAACCCATGCACACTCCCTCACTATGTTTTTATTTATGTTTTCTTTTGCACAACTTATTTAACAAACATTTAATAGACATATATACATTTAATGTAATTCCATTTTTCTCTCTCTATATATATTGATTATGTATTTTATTGTACTGCTGCTTAAATGTTAATTAATGTCACAACATATGCTGGTGATATTACACCTGATTCTGATTCTTCTGCACGCCACTGTTGTAACACATGGTTATATGTCTTGCTGTTGCCTTTCTGTCAGATTGAACCAGTCTGGCCGTTCTCCTCCGACCCCTCTCATTAAGAAGGCTTTTTGTCCACAGAACTGCTGCTCACTGGATTTTTTTTGTTCTTCGCACCATTCTCTGCAAACTCTAGAGACTGGTGTGCATGAAAATCCCTGGAGATCAGCAGTGTCTGAGACACTCAAACCACCCCATCTAGCACCAACTATCATTCCACAGTGAAAGTCACCGAGATCACAATTTTTCCCCATTCTGACGTTTGGTCTGAACATCAACTGAACCTCTCTTAACCATACTTTTATACATTGAGTTGCTGCCACATGATTGGCTGATTCGTTATTTGCACTAACAAGCAGGTGTACCTAATAAAGTGGCTAATGAGTGGTTATTTCAGTTGTCCATGTGTTGGCCTGGTACATTGAGATAGAATTTCATGATGTGTGTAGTTGAGTGCCAATAACTGGTCAGATTGCCTCCAATTTGATCCTTTACTTTGGGTTCATGTTGGTGTGCAGAAGACATTTAATCTGCCATTGAATGTTGTCAGGGCACTTAGGAGGCCATTGAGCCTGTCATACCTGTACTAGTCATAGTTGCTTATGCTAATTCCATTTCGCCACTGTAGGTCTTTGGCCCTGTAGGTTATGGCACCAAGTATCCTTTTGAGTACTTTTAAATGCATTGGAGGTGTTTCGATCCACAATCTTTAAATGCAATGGGTTGTAGACCAGAACCATTAGAGGCATAGAGTCATAAAGCACTTCAGCACAGAAACAGGTCCTTTGACCCATCTAGTCCACGCCAAACTATTTTATTCTGCCTAATCCCATTGATTTGCATCTGGCCCATATCTCTCCATACCCCTCTCATCCACTTCCACTGGTAGCTCGTTCCACATTCGCACAATCCTCTAAGTGAAGATCTCCCTTAGCTTCCCCTTAAGTATTTAACCCTTCACTCTTAACCCATTACTTTTAGATCTCATCTCACGCAACCTCAATGGAAAAAGCTTGCATACCTCTATCAAATCTCCTCTCATTCTCTTAAACTGCAGACAATAAAGTTCTAAACTATTCAATCTTTCCCTATAACTCACAGCCTTCCAGTCTTTAAATGGAAACATTCTTCTCAAATCAGCTGCAGTTGCTTAAACTGTCTTTTAAGTTTTTGTATCCTGGTTATTGACTCTTTGCGAAGATAATTAGGTCCTTCTTGTTCAAACGGCTTAGATCTTACCTTTAAGTAAACATGAGAAAATCGGCAGATGCTGGAGATCCAGAGCAACACACACAAAATGCTGGAGGAATTCAGCAGGTCAGGCAGCAGCTATGGAAAAGAGTAAACAGTCAACGTTTTAGGCCAAAACCCTTCTTCAGACCCATAGAGATTGCCTGGCCAGCTGAGTTCCTCCAGCATTTTGTGTGTCTTGTGTTAGGTCTTACTGTTACCAATTATCAACTACACTTCCTGCATTAAAAATCCTTATCTGGATAGTGCAGCTTCTGACATACTAAATGGCCTTGCATAATTTGTATGCTTTCATTCCAGGTGTGGCAGCTTGTTTTCTTTTAAGATTTTGTTTTACACAACCTTTCATAGAATCACAGAACTTGTAAGAAATGGAGCTCTCAAGGTGTTGATCAACCCATTGTTCCGTTTCTCATGAGTTCTCCGATTCTGGAAATAAAAAGCTCCTTACAAAAAAAAAGGAACTCATGATATTGCTCGGGTGAAATGCAAGGGTGTTTATAAGCTGAGCTGACATGGAATCACAATCTGTAAGTGAAGAATGCAAGGACTGGCCCTGGAAACACCCGTAGATGCAGAAAAGGCGTAGCCTCGAAATCCGCATTGTTTTGCATTATTTCAAATCTGAAGTGATCCCGAATCAGAGCAGTCACACCACTCTTGGTAAGCTTGAAACTTTTCTTACTATTAAATTTGGTTCAGCATTTTCCTGGGGAGAAGGACATGTGCTGTACAGGCTTCTTCTGCCTGACAGACGACTCCAGATTTATTCATACATGGTTGAATGCACTTTGCCTTGCCCTAATTTGCCATTCATTTCAGGGGCAACTTGGAAGCACTCTGTTATAATGTTCTACCGTAAGTTTCTATATATGGTAAATGCCAGCTTTGTCAGCAAGAATAGAAAGTCTTTAATTTTAATTTGTTACATACCTAACAGTTATTTCCACAACCCAGCTTAATCATTGCTGTAAATAGCTGAAGAACAACGACGATTCATTCTTCTTCAGTGTTATTTATTTGAGGCCCTCTGTTGGTCTGGGTCGACCATGTATATTGTGTCCCAGCTGCCTACGTGACACACTGGCTGGTACGCAGGCCGGGGCAGTATGATATGGAGAGGAAGTGGCTGCCTGTGCAGCAGACTCCCCTTCTCCACGCAGCTGATGGACCCAAAGGAACAGCAGAGACCGACACAGTGTGGCACCCACGGCGTTCCAGGAGTTGCCAGTCAGCGTTGAACTGAATGTAGGAGTGCCTTAGCGACTCCAGCTCCAGATTTTTCCTTCTCCGAGGTGAGCTGCCAACCACAGCTGAGGAGTCCTATCGGTCCGATTATTTATTTATTTATCTATCTGATTGATTGTACTTGCACAGTTGATCTTCTTCTGCATATTGCTTGTTTGTCAGTTTGCTTGCTTACTTATCGTATGGACAGCTAGGACGCAACATCCTTGGCCAACCTTGACCAACAATCTGCCTCTTAAATGACTCCATCATATCTGCTTCCAGCACTGCTCCTAGCATCTTGATCCAGGCACCTACCACTGTCCTTGTAAAAAAAATCTTACTCTGCACATCTCCTTTAAACTTCCTCCCTCTCACTTTAAATGTATGTTCTCTAGTTAATGCATATCTACCCTGGGAAAAAGTTTCTCTACCTTATCTCACGATTTTATAAACATCCATCAGGTCTATCCTCAGCATCTGAAACTCCAGAGAAAACAACCCATGTTTGTTCAGCCTCTCCTTATAGCTCAGGGAGGAGACTTTCATACCAGGCTGTCTCACGCTGGGGTGAATGTCTGCTCGGCTACTTCCTGCCGTGTTTCTTCATGCCAGTGAATTTCATTCTGGGTTACTTCACACTGCACTCCCAATGCTGGTGTGTTTCCTACTTGTCTTATTTGCGTTGAAATATTTCATTCCAGCATATTTCTTCTGTAGTGTTTATTTCAAGTTGTGAGTCTGAGAACATGACACCAAAAATAGATAACATTTGGAGGGATGGAGGATGTTTCCTATAGTGGGGGAGACTAGGACCAGAATACAAGGACATCGCTTTAGAACAGAGAGGAGGAGGAATTTGTCGAGCTGTGGGGGTGGTGAATCTGTGGAATTCATAGTCCCGGATAGTCATTGAGTATTTTTAAAGCGGAGGTTAACACATTTTTGATTAAGCAGGGTGTTGAAGTTTATGAGGGGAAGGCAGAAGAATAGTGATAAGAGGAATAATAAATCAGCCATGATGGAATGGTGGAGCAGACTCAATGGGCCAAATGGACTAATTCTGCTTCTATGTCTTATGGTCCAGAGTGGGGGCGGGGGGTTGTGTGTGGACTAGAATGACTGGAGTAAGCTAGAGATAAGGAGGGGGAATATTAAGAGATTAAAGAGAGGGATAACAGTTATAAATTGGGGCTGTGTCAGGAAATGGAACCAATGTAGGCCACACACAAAGTGCTTGGGAACTCAGCAGGCCAGGCAGCATCTATGGGAAAAAGTACAGTCGACGTGTCAGGCTCTGACCCTTCAGCAGGACTGGAGAGAAAAGGCTGAGGAGTAGATTTAAAAGGTGGTTTGAGGGGAGAGGGAAACACAAGGTGATGGGTGAAACCTGAAGGGGGAGGGATGTAGTAAAGAGCTGGGAAGTTGATTGGTGAAGGACATACAGGGCTGGAGAAGGGGGAATCTGATAGGAGAGGATAGAAGGACATGGAAGAAAGAAAAGGGGGGAGGAGCACCAGAGGGAGGCGATGGGCAGGCAAGGGGATAGGATGAGAGAGGGAAAAGGGGAGGGGGGAATAGTGAAGGTGAGGGAGGGGACATTAAGGGAGGTTCGAGAAATCAATGTTCCTGCCATCTGGTTGGAGGCTAGCCAGACAGAATATGCCAATGTAGGTCAATAAGGATTTGGGTAAAGGATGAAAAAGTTAAACGAAGATAATATTAAATCTCTAGAGCTTACAAAATGGCAGGATGGCCAAGGGAGGTTTGGAATAAGAGGTCTGAAGCAGGATAAATAGCTGTCTAAGTGATTTGACATTGGGGCAGAGGGAAGATTGGGAATGGAAAACTACTATCATTTTATGTACTTACAGAAGATGAATATATTCAGAATTCAATTAAGGGACATTACAACAGGACTATTTAAATATAGTTAACTAAATAGAATTGGGACAATTTAAAAGAGGTCCAGGTACGATCTTTGGATAGCCATCTCATGGGCAAAATGGGAAGTTCAGACTGACTTTGAATTAACAAAGGATGTAGCAGGGCTTGAAAACGATCACCTCTTATAAAGTTAAATCAACCGACAGAAGTGCCAACAGGGCATCACCTCCAGATGAGCTCTATACCTTCTATGCTCGCTTTGATTGCGAAAACCTAGAGAATCCCCGATGATTTAGTGATTTCAGTCTCTGAGGCTGACGTGCGAGCAGCCTTCAGGAGGGTGAACCCATGAAAATCATCTGGCCCAGACGGGGTACCTGGCCAACTACTAAAAACCTGTGCTGAGTATTCACTAAGATCTTTAACCTCTTGCTTCGGCATTCTGAGGTACCCCTAGCTTCAAGCGGGCTTCACTTATATCGGTGCCTCAGAAGTACATGGTTACCTGCCTCAATGACTATTGTCCAGTAGCATTTATATACGCAGTGATGAAGTGTTTTGAGAGGTTGGTGATGAAACATAGCAACTCTTGCCTGAGAAGCGTCTTGGATCTGATTTGTCTACTGGAGCAATAGCTGATGCCATCTCATCGGCTTTTCACTCAACAACTAGACAGCAAAAATGCATTCATTGATATGCTCTTTCATTCAATACCATCATCCCCTCAAAATTAATCAATAAGCTTCAACACCTTCGTCTCAATAATTCGTTGTGCAATTGGATCCTCAATTTTCACACTTGCAGAACCCAGACATTTTGGATTGGCAATGTCTCCTCCACAATCTCCATCAACACAGGTGCATCACAAGGCTGTGTTCTTGGCCCCCTGCTCTACTCGCTTTACACTCCCCAAATCAAGGTCTCACAAGCAACAATATTACGAGCAGATGATCTTTTTTTTAAGCTGTTGACGTATGGATGCTAATATGAAATATCCTTGCTTTTCTACACAATCATTCCTTGAGATCCTTTACACTCGAGTCTGGAGTGCTTTGAGATACTTTATTTAATTTTGGGGTGATTGGCTGCTTTCTTGAGCAGCTACATTCCTTCTGATCCATCAGCCATGGTGGAATGGTGAAATAGACTCGATGGGCTGAATGGTCAAATTTATTTCTATGTCTGATTGTCATATGATCAAGGATTGGCTTTATTTGCCATATAAACTTATACATATCAGGAATTTGCAGTGGTGTGTTGGTGCGACTTGCAACAAAAAAAAGTTCAAAGTACATTTATTATCAAAATATGTATACATTATACAACCTTGAGACTCGGCTCCTTACAGGCAGCCCCAAAACAAAGCAGCTCCAAAGAACCCATTAAATAAAGAGGTCAAACACCCAATGTGCAGGCAGGAAAAAACAAATTGTGCAAACAACGTGAGCAAGTGAACAGCACCCGGAACAAAAGTGGGTCCACAGACACAAAGCCAGGTATCACTGCAGCCGGAGCAGGCCTCACCCTCAGTTCAGCACAGAGCCGAGTGGGCAGAACCAGCCCGACCCTCGCCTCTGGTCCCAACACCTTGCCTTTTCAACCTGGTTCACTGTTTACACTGTCCAAACATTTGGTTGCTCCTCACTCTAGGACCCTCACCTCCATTACTTGCAGTGATCGTTTACCTGAAATTTTACCAGAAAAAGTCTTATTAATAAAGTATTTAGTTATATTCTTTGCTTTATCTGTCACTGATAAGTAGTCACTGGGCTTCACCAGTGCCATCTTAAACATTCAACAATTATAAAGAATAAATAAATACAAACGTATATAAAAAAGCTAGAGGTTAAAGTACGGATATGGAGTAAGATGTGTATAAATACCAGCATGTATTTACAAGGTATACAGCATTATAAAAAGTGGTTTAAAGTGTTTACAGTGTAGTAAAGGGCTATAGATAGAGGGGTGTGTGGGGGGGGGGGGGGGTAACTAGAATGGTTAATCAGATTAACTGCCTGGGAGAAAAACTTCTAGGATGGCAATAAAGGTACCTTCCAATAGTGTTCTATCGGGAGTCTCAAGAAAAAACCCCAGGCAAGTCAGAGTGACCTGTGATTGGTGATCCTTACGCCTGCTGTTCTTGTTACTTTATTGGTGGGGGTCACCAATTTCATTTCATTTTGAAGATGACGTGGACTGCAGTGGAGTCGGAATCAGAACCTGGTTTATTATCACTGACACACAGTATTGTGCAAAAGTCTTAGGTACACGTAAAAGAATTCTGTAAAGCGAAGACACTTTCAAAATAATGAAATAAAAAGTTTCTAAATATCAAAAAACTGTAGAGCAGTAAACAGTAAAAAAAATGAAATCTAATCAATATTTCGTGTGACCACCCTTTGACTTTAAAACTGCATCAATTCTCTTCGATACACAGTTGTGCAGTTTTAAAATTGGCTGGTATATTGTTCCTAGCATTTTGAAGAACTTGCCACAGTTCTTCTGCAGACTTTGATTGTCTCGCTTGCTTCTGTCTCTCTAGGTAATCCCAGACAGCCTCGATGATGTTGAGACCAGGGCTCTGTGGAGGCCATATCATCTAAAACCATATAAAAAATCTAGGGTGCCTCAGTTGTTTGCACAGTACTGTATGTCATGAAATCTGTTTTACAGTGCAAGAAATACAAAAATTACTATAAAGAACAATATAAATAAATAAATAAACAGTGCAAACGAGGAATAGTGAGGTACTTTTCATAGATTCATGGTCTGTTCAGAAACCTGATGGCAGAGGGGAAGAAGCTGTTCCTAAAACATTGACTGTGGTTCTTCAGCACCTGTACCTCCGCCCTGAAGGTAGTAATGAGAAGAGGGCATGTACTGGGTGGTGAGGATCCTTAATGAAGGATGCCGCCTCCTTGAGGCTCAGCCTTTTGATGATCTCAAAGGTGGGGAGGCTTGTGCCCCAAAATGGAGCTTGCTGAGTCAGCAGTCACTTTCGATGCAGTAACAGATTTTTTAAAAAGGATTATGTTTATTTGTCAGAAGTGAATCAAAATATCAAAACATACAGCAAAATGCATCAAATGCGTCAATAACCAACACAGTCCGAAGTTATGCAGGAAGCAGTTAGTAAGTCTCACCATTCTTCTGGCATCAATGTTGCATGCTCACAACTTGCTAACCCTAACCCTTATGTCTTTGGACTGTGGGAGGAAAGCAGGGCACCCGGAGGAAACCCACACGGTAGTGGGGAGAATGCACAAACTCCTTGCAGACAGCGGCAAAATCGAGCTGTGGTACAGTAAAGCTTTGCACTGGGAAAACTTCAAGTGTTCGTGTGACTAATGCTCAAAATGCAGACTCAGATTCGAGTGTGGTGCGATCCCACCCAGAATGCAGCATGGATGGAAACGCGCACCACTCAAATATTACATTCCTGGCATGTGCCTCTCGCTAGGAAAACATCAAGCCTGTTATTGCGATTAACGGTCAAAATGCCAGTTCAAATTTGGATTTGGTGCAATCACAACTAGAAATGATCTCCAATGTCATCTCATTGCATCACAGAAAGAGGCTCTTCAGGCCTTCATGCCCATGCTGGCCTCTTAGCTCATCCGTATGAATTACTTTTGACTGCACTTGGTCTACATCCCTTTATACCAGGGGTTCCCAACCTGGGATCCACAGACACTTTGGCTATTTGTAGGAGTCCATGGCATAAAAACGTTGGGAACCCCTGTTCTATACCATGACTAATTATCTGTCTGTCTAAATGTTTCTCAACTGTGATTGAAACTGGCTCCACTGCCTCCTCGGGCAGCAAGTTCCAGGTATGCTTTTACATAAGGGATAAAAACTTCCCTCTCAAATCATCTTTAAAGCTCCCCCTGCTCATCTTAAACCTATTCAGAATCAGAATCAAGTTTCCTCCATTCCCCACTCTGACTCCTCACCTGCCTATTACATCCCCGGGTTCCCCTTCTCCTTTCCTTTCTCCAATGGTCCACTCTCCTCTCCTACCAGATTCTTTCTTCTCCAGCCCTTGACCTTTCCTACTCACCTAGCTCCACCTTTCACCTTCCATCCGGCTTCCTTCCCCTCCCCCCCCCACCCTTTTTATTCAGGCATCTTGCCCCTCCCTTCTTGGTCCTGAGGAAGAGTCTCAGCCCGAAACATCGACTGTTTACTCTTTTCCATAGATGTTGCCTGACCTGCTGAGTTCCTCCAGCATCTTGTGTGTGTTGTGTCAAGTTTACTATCACTGATATATGTTGCAAAATTTGTTGCTGTGTGAAAGCAGAACAGTGCAAACCATAGACTGTAATAAATAAATCGTGCAAAAGAGGAATAGTGAGGTAGTTCAAAGTAAGTTCATTATTCAAGTACTTATATGTTTCCAAATAAAACCCTGAGATTCAGTTTCTTGTGGGCATACTCAACAAGTCCATAGAATAATAACTGTAACAGAATCAGTGAAAGACCACCCATTTTGGGCGTTCAACCAAAGTACAAAAGACAACGAACTGTGCAAATACAAAAAAAGGAAGAAATAATACTAATAAATTGAAGAGCCTGATGGCTGAGGGGTAGTAACTGTCCTTGAGCCTGGTGGTGTGGGTCTTCAGACTCCTGCACCTGATGGGAGAAATGAGAAGAGAGCATGTCCCATATGGTGAAGGTCCTTAATGATGGATACCACCTTCTTGAAAGTGTCCTCAGTGGTGGGGAGGCTTGTGCCTGAGACAGAGATGGCTGAGTCTACAACCTTCTGAAGCCTCTTTTGACCCTGGATTTTGGATCCACTGTACTTGGTGGTGATGCATCCAGTTGGAATGTTCTCCTCTGTACGTGGTACACCGTACAGAGTTATAGAGTACTACAGTAAAGAAAAAGGTTCTTTGACTCATCCAGTACCTGGTTACCTGACTTCTGCCTCGTCCCACCTGCCTGCATGCAGACTATCTCCCTCCAGACCCTTTACATCCATGTATCTATCCAAAATTCTCTTATATGTTACAACTGAAAGCACATATACTATGTCTGCTGGAAGCTCGTTCCACACTCACACCACTCTCAGAGTGAAGAGCTTTTCCCTCAGATTCCCCTTAAATACATCACCTTAGACCTATGACCAATAGTTCCTTGTCTCACCCAACCTAGGGTGAAAGCACCTGCATGTACTCACCCTCTCAGAATATCTATATCTCTCATAATTCTCTATACCTCTATTAGATCTATCTCACCCTCACCCTCCTGTACTCCACGGTATAATGTCCTAACCTGTTTAACCTTTCCCTACAACTCAGATCCTGAAGGCCCAGCACCATTTTTGTAAATTTTCTCTTCAAGCTTATTGATACTTTTCCTGTAGGTAAGTGACCAAGAACTTTGTACAATATTCCAAATTTGGTCTTTCCAATGTCTTATACAACTTCAACATAACATCCCAATTCCTGTAGCCAATACCCTGATTTATGAAGGTCAATAGACTAAAAGCTCTCTTTATCTACGTCTGTAGAAATTTGCTGGAGTCTCTGGTGACATACCAAATCTTAAAATCCTGAAGAAATATAGCTGCTGCTGTGCCTTCTTTGTGACTGCATCAATTGCTTTTGATACCATGGGAAAATGATTCTGACTAGCTACACTATCCATGCCTTCTAGAAAGCTCTATAAAGAGGAAGAGCTATAAAGACCTGCCCTGGGTAGAATTAAAACTGGGAATGAAACATCTAAAACACAAGAACTATGTGATCCAATATCAAGGCTTTACTTTCTATTTATATCTGGAGGTTAAAATATGATAAATATGACCTTCCTTTCTGATGAAGGGTCTCAGCTCAAAGTGCAGACTGTGTACTTCTCTCCAAAAAGACTGCCAGTCCTGCTGAGTTCCTCCAGCATTTTGCGTGTGTAACTCTGGATTTCCAGTATCGGAAGAATCTCTTGTGTTTGTACACTCAAGTGGCCACTTTACTAGATGCAGGAGTGGAACTCAGTGTAGCCTTCTGCTGCTGTAGCCCATCCACTTCAAGTTTGGATGTGTTGTGCATTCAGGCATGCTCTTCTGCACACCACTGTTGTAATGTGTGGTTATTTGAGTTACTGTTGCCTTCCTGTCATCTTGAACCAGTCTGGCCATTTGCCTCCGACCTCTCTCATTAACAAGGTGTTTTCATGCACAGAACAGCCACACATTGGATGTTTTCTTGTTTTTGCACCGCATTCGGTAAACTCTAGAGACTGTTGTGTGTGAAAATCCCAGGAGACTGCAGTTTCTGAAATACTCAAACCACCCCATCTGGCACCAATAATCATTCCTCAGTCAAAGTCACTTAGATCACATTTCTTCCTCATTCTGATGTGTGGTCCAAACAACAACTGCACCTCATGACCTTGTCTGCATGCCTTTATGCATGGAGTTGCTGCCACGTGACTGGCTGATTAGATATTTGCATTAATGAGCATGTATATAACTGTACTTAATAAAGTGGCCACAGAGTGTAAATAAGCATGGATATACTGTAAATTGTTGTTTATACAAGTAAATTCTGCTCCTATGCCTTATGGTCTTATTATCTGTTGGGATGGCATGTAAACAAAAGCGTTTCACTGTATTTCAGTACATGGAATAATAAAAAACCTATACTAATACCAACATTTTTCAAAAAAGAAACAATTCAGACTTTTTAATGCAAGAAACACACATACTGCTGGAGGAACTCAGCAGGTCAGACAGCATCTATGGAAATAAATAGGCAGCCGACATTTTAGGCTGAGACCCTTCATCAGGACTGGAAAGGAAAGGGGAAGATGCCAGAATAAGAAGATGGGGGGAAGGGAAGGGAAGGAGTACTAGCTGGAATGTGATTGGTGGGATGTTCATGCCATCAGGTTGGAGGCTACCTAGATGGAATTTTTAAATATATTTTTAAATGTTTCTCACAGGCAATGGCTTCCATTAAAATTGAATGTGTCGTGAAAGACAAGTATGAAATTGGAGAGAGCCCGGTTTGGGAAGAAAAGCATGGTTCCCTTCTCTACATCGACATAACTGGCCAGAAGGTGTGCAGGTGGAATGCTACCACGAAGCAAGTGAAGACTATCCACCTTGGTAAGCGAGTGAGCTGCCTTCAACTGAAACAAGAGAAAATCTGCAGATGCTGGAAATCCAAAGCAACACACACAAAATGCTGGAGGAACCCAGCAGGCCAGGCAGTGTCTATGGAAAAGAGTAAATAGCTGACGATTTGGGCTAAGACCCTTCATCAGGACTGAGCCTGAAATGTCGACTGTACTCTTTTCCATAGATGCTGCCTGGCCTGCTGAGTTCCTCCAGCATTTTGTCTGTGTTGCCTTCATCTGATGCAGTTCCCTTACAATTCCAGTTTTCTTAAGCTTCTCAATAAAATATGCAAAAGTCTGCATTTGGGCGTCACCCTCTCGATATCTGTGAGAAATGAGCACTGATGATTTAGAATGAAAGCTGACTTCTTGCTTAGTGCCTGACAAAATTCCCAATCCTTTAAAAGAAAATTAATTCTGTAGTCTGCATAATGCCTTATTGTGTGTCTCAAACAGGTTCTAGGATGAGGCATTTGGGGTGTGGATAAATCTGGTACCGAGCCGCCTTCTGCAAATTAGTGCTGAGATGAGTAATTGATAAATTTGTTGCTGGAAGCAAGTTCAAAGTTCAAAGTAAATGTATTATCAAAGTACATATACATCACCATATAAAACTCCGAGTTTCATTTTCTTGTGGGCAATCACAGTGAGTACAAGAAACACAATAGAATCAATGAAAGACCACACCCAGTACGACAGAAAATGACTAATGTGCAAAAGACAACAAACTGTGCAAATACAAAACTAGAGGAAAAAAAATGGAAATAATAATAATAAATAAATAAGCAATAAATATCAAGGAAGTGAGTTGTAGAGTCTTTGAAAGTGAGTCCATAGGTTGTAGCAGTAGATCAGTGATGGGGTGAGCGAAGCTGAGTAAAGTTATCCTCTCTGGTTCAAGAACCTAATGGTTGTGGGGAAATGTGTTCCTCAACCTGGTGGTGTGTGTCCTGTGGCTCTTGTACTTTTTTTCTGATGGCAGTGCTGAGTCACTGTGGGGGCATTGGATGTTTGTGAAGGTGCCTCTGTGCTTTGCTGGTCAAAACGAACATAAAAGGAAGAATGTTGATTGGGACTGTGAAGTCTGCAAGACCCTGATGATCCTGTGATTTCAGTCTCTAAGGTTGACGTGACAGCATCCTTGAGGAAGGTGAACCCATGGAAAGCTTCCAGCCAAGTACTAAAGACCTGTGCTAATCAACTGCAAGAAAGTACAGCAGACTCTGAACTGCATTTATATCTTATTTAGAAATAGAGCACGCACCAGGCCATTCTGGCCCAAAGAGCTGCACTTCCCGGCAACCTACCTGTTTAACCTTAGTCTAATCACAGGGCAACTTACAAAGACCAAGTAACCAACTAACCGGTACGTCTATGGACTGTGGGCGGAAACTGGAGCACCCGGAGGAGACTTGCACATTCACAGGGAGAACAGGCAAACTCCTTACAGACGATGCCAGAATTGAATTCTGAACTCCAGAGCGCCCTGAGGCTTAATAGTGTCACGCTAGCCACTATGTTACTATCGATACAGTGAAATATACTGTCAAGGAATTGAAATTTATTTTCATAAAATTTTAAAAATATACTGAATGAGATATAAAGGGAGAAATGTTTATATAGCAGCCTCCTCTGATTCCGTTAATATAGTCACAAATACATTGTAGAAAACAAGACCGATGCTACAGGATCCATTGAGTTCTGCCAGCTGGCTACTCCAGCAGTCTACTGTTGGATCTGAGATGCTACTTAGCTGGAATAGAACTCATTGTCTGCTCAAGATTCTGGCAGCTGCATTCTCTTATGTCACCATACAGTGGTCTGCACAGTGTTTTTTTGATGTATAGTACTGTGTAAAAGTCTTAAGCGCGCGTGCGCGCGCGCGCACGCACGCACGCACGCACGCACACACACACGCACACACACACGCACACACTAGCTAAACCTTTGCATTGGACTGTAGTAATTTTGTGATTGCACTGTACTGCTGCCACAAAAATACCCACAAATTTCATGACATATGTGGGGGATGATAAACCTGATTCTGATATGGGTCTCTATTGTGGACTGAGAGTGTGAACAGGGCAGGTAGAGGGGAATTGTGGTTGGGAAAAGGGGAAGGGAGAGGGGAAGCACTAGTAAGACTTTCTGTAGTGATCAATAAACCAATTGTTTGGAATCAAATGACACTGCCTGGCGTTCAGGGCTGGGTGTGTCTGCACCCACGCCACATCCTGCACCTGGCATACCTTCTCTGTCACCTGTCTCACACTCCTCCCACAATACTCCACCCTCCCCATTCCCAACACCCCTTGCTCCTGCTTCTTACCCCTCCCACAGTACTTCATCCTTGCCATTCCCAACATCCTTTGCTCCCACCAGATTTACAAACTTGCTTTCTGCTTCACGTTGATAAACACAGTACGGTGCAAAAGTCTTAGATACCCTTGCTATATATATGTACCTGAGGCTTTTTCACAGCACTGCAGAGACTGAACAAAGGAACAACCACATTGAATACGCATGCACAAAATGCTGGAAGAACTCAGCAGGTCAGTCAGTATCTAAGGAGAGGAATAAACAGTCAACATTAGAACCTGAGACCCTTCGACAGGACTGTTTTGGAAAGGGGGAGAAGACAGAATAAGAAGGTAAGAAGGGAAGGAGAATAAACTGGCAGGAGACAGGTGAGTTGCTATTCCTAAGGAGAAGGTGCTTGGGAAGCTGAAAGGTCTGAAGATAGATAGGTCACCTGGACCAGATGGTTCTGAAAGAGGTAGCCGACAAGATTATGGAGCTATTGGTAATGACCTTTCAAGAATCACTAGATTCTAGAATGGTTCAGGAGGACTGAAAAATTGCAAATGTCACTCCACTCATTAAGAAGGGAGGGAGGCAGAGGAAAGGAAATTAAAGACCGGTTAATTCAGTGGTTGGGAAAATGTTAAGAGTCCATTTTTCAGTTCCAAGTTGGAGACACATGATAAAGAAGGCCAAAGTCAGCATGGTTTCCTTCAGCGGAAATCTTGCCTGACAAATCTGTTTAAATTCTTTGAAGAAATGACAGGCAGGATAGACAAAGGAGAGTTAGTGGTTTTTGTTTACTTGGATTTTCAGAACGTCTTTGACAAGGTGTCACACATGAGGCTGCTTAACAAGCTAAGAGCGTATGCTGTTACAGGAAAGATACTAGCATGAATAGAAGATTGGCTGACTGGCAGGAGGCAAAGAGTCAGAAAAAAGGGGTCCTGTTCTGGTTGGCTACCAGTGACTAGTGGTGTTCCACAGGGGTTGGTATTGGGACTGCTTCTTTTCATGTTGTATGTCAATGATTTGGATGATGGAATTGATGGCTTTGCAGATGATACAAAGAAAGGGGGGGGGCAGGTAGTGTCGAGGAGGCAGGAAGTCTGCAAAAGACTGGGAGAATGGGCAAAGAAATGGCAGATGGAATATAGTATAAGGATGTATATGGTCATGCACTTTGGTAGAAGGAATGAAAGGGCAGACTATTGTAAAAATAGGGGAAAAATTCAAAAATCAGGCATGCAAATGGACTTGGGAGTACTTCTGTAGGATTCCATAAAGGTTAACTTGCAGATTGGTCAATGGTAAGGAACGCAAATGCTATGTTAGCATTCATTTCAAGAGGACTAGAATATAAGAGCAAGGATGTGATGCTAAGGCTTTATAAGGCATTGGTCAGGCTGCACTTGGAGTATTGTGAGCAATTTTGGGTCCTTTATCTAAGTAAAGATGTGCTAGCATTGGAAAGGGTCCAGAGGAAGTTCACGAGAATGGAAGGGTTAATGTATGAAGAGCATTTGATGGTTCTGGGCCTCTACTTGCTGGGGGTTAGAAGAATGAAAGGGGATCTCATTGAAACCTATGGAATATTGAAAGGCCTAGATACAGTAGATGTGGAGAGGATGTTTCCTATAGTGGGGGAGTCTAGGACCAGAGGACACAGTCTCAGAATAGAGGGATATCCATTTAGAACACAGGTGAGAAGGTATTTCTTTAGCCAGAGGGAAGTGTATCTGTGGAATTCATTGTCACAGATGGCTATGGAGGCCAAGTCACTGAGTAGATTTAAAGTTGGGGTTGGTTGGTTCTTAGTTAATCAGTTCATCAAATGTTATGGGGAGAAGGCCGCAGAATGGCGTTGAGAGGAATAATAAATCAGCTATAATGGAATAGCAGAGCAGACCCAATGCGCCAAGTGGCCTAATTCTGCTCCTATGTCTTATGGTCTTATGGTGAGACATGAGGGGGAAAGGTGCATGGTGGGATGAAGGAATCTAATAGGAGAGGACAGTGGACCATGGAAGAAGGGAAGGAGAAGAGGAATGAGGGAGGTGATAAGCAGGTGAGAAAAGAAGTTGGAGAGGGCAACCAGAATAGGGAATTGAAAAAGAGAAGGGGGAACGGATGAGTAATTACTGGAGATTGGAGAGATCAATGTTCATGCCATCACATTGAAAGTTACCCAGATGAAATATATCGTCCAAAGTGAGTTTCTTCATGCAATCAAATTAGAGGACTACAGATGCTGCCTGACTTGCTGAGGATCGTCCACCATTTTGTGTGTGTTGCTCAAAGTTTCTAGCATCTACAGAATCTCTTGTGTTTATGAATCACCTGAATTATCTCAGATGACTATTCTGGTGTACATCTCATCATCTCTGTAGCTTCCCATTGTGATTTAGTCCAATGTTGGACTTGGTCATGTTGTTAAACATTAAGTATTTTCACAAACATTCCTATGTGAGAACTTCTGGCAGTTTCTTCTCTTAGTATTTAATTGATGTTGGCTATCATATTTTGGTTTGGTTGTTCAACCTACCTTGAATGGCCACTTTATTAGGTACACCTATATACTTACTTGTTAATGCAAATATCTAATCAGCCAATGATGTGGCAGCATCTCAATGCACAAAGGCATGCAGACATAGTCAAGAGGTTCAGTTGTTGCTCAGACCAAACATCAGAATGGGGAAGAAATGTGATCTAAGTGACTTTGACTGTGGAAAGATTGTTGGTGCCAAATGGCGTGGTTTGAGTATCTCAGAATCTGCTGATCTCCTGGGATTTTCACGCACAACAGTCTCTAGAGTTTACTGTGATAAATGAAAGACTGAGAGAGCGTCAGTTTTGCAGGTGTAAACACCTTGTTAATGAGAGGGGTCAGAGTACAATGGCCAGGCTGATTCAAGCTGACAGAAAGGTGGCAGCAACTCAATAACCACACGTTAACAACAGTGGTGTGCAGAAGAGCATGTTGAAAGACACAGTATGTTAAAACTTGAAGTGACTGGGCTACAGCAGATGACGACCATGAACATTTACTCAGAGGCCACTTTATTAGGGTCAGGAGGTACCTAATAAAGTGGCCGCTGAGTGTCTACCAGATCAGTCTGGTAATGAATCTGATTTATTCCTTAGTTATATGTAAGTACTTTGGGCTTTCACTGGTCTGAAGTTGTTCAATCTTTTTGGACAGTGAGCTAGATTAATGAACTGTTATGCTTATCAATCCACAGATGCCCCTGTTGGATCAGTAGTCCCTCGGAAATCAGGGGGATATGTTCTGGCAGTGGGAAGAAGATTTGCCTTTCTGGATTGGGAAAAGGAAACTGTTACTGATATTGCCTCAATTGACCAAGATAAACCAAACAACAGATTTAACGATGGAAAAGTTGACCCAGCTGGACGCTTCTACGCAGGTTTGTAACTATGAATCAACTCTGGGCATTACACATCCATTCCCATATCATCATCATTATGTGTCGTGCCATACATATGGCGTAGGCGATCATAGTCTCATGACCATGATTGTTCTTGGTGAATTTTTTTGCCATTGCTGTCTTCTGGGCAAGTGTCTTTACAAGATGGGTGACCCCAGCCATTATCAATACGGTTCAGAGATTGCCTGCCTGGCGTCAGTTGTCGCATAATCAGGACCAGCGGCTCATATGACCATCCGCTATCTGCTCCATGGCTTCACATGACCCTGATTGGCTGGGGGGGGGGTGGGGGGGGAAGTGCTAAGCAGCTGCTACACCTTGCCCAGGGTGACCTACAGGCTAGTGGAGGAAGGAGTGCCTTACACCTCCTTTGATAGAGATGGAACTCCACCCTGCCACCTGAATATAGACTAGCAGAAACATACTGTGGCTACCATTCGATCTTTGTCTTAGAGCACTACAGCACAGAAATAGGCCCCTGGGTCCATCTAGTCCATGCTGAATGATTATTCTCCCTAGATTTTCATCTGAGCCAAAGTCTTCCATTTCCCTCCTATCCACGTACTCACCCAAACTTCTCTTAAATGCTGAAATTTAAGCAGAGTGCTTTAAAATTTAAAGCAGAGATCGACAGGTTCTCGACTAGTAAGGGCATGGAAAGTCAAGGATTAGGAAACTTTTAAAAATCAACAGAAGGCAGCAAAAAAGCCATAATGAGAGAAAAGATGTAATATGAAGGTAGGCTAACCAATAATAGAGGATACAAAAAGACCTTTCAGATATATTAAGAGTGAGAGACGAGATTGGACATTGGACCACTGGAAAATGATGCTGGAGAGGTAGTATTGCAAGACAAAGAAATGGTAGACAAACTCAATAAGTATTTGGTGTCAGTCTTCACTGTGGAAGACACTAGCAGTATGCCAGAAATGCAAGAGTGTCAGCGAGCAGAAATGATGGTCATTGCTGTTACTAAGGAGAAGGTGCTTGGGAAGCTGAAAGATCTGAAGGTAGAGAAGATGCCTGGACCAGATGGACCACACCCCTGGGTTCTGAAAGAGGCGGCTGAAGAGATTGTGGAGGCATTAGTAATGATTTTTCAAGAATCACTAGGTTCTAGAATGGTTCTGGAGGACTGGAAAATTGCAAATATCATGAGGATTTTCAAATAGTGGGAGAATCTAGAAGAGAGGACTCAGCCTCAGAACAGAGGGACATCCATTTAGAACAGGGATGAGGGAAAATTTCTTCAGCCAGAGGGTGGTGAATCAGTGGAATTCATTGAACCGATGGCTGTGCAGGCCAAGTTACTGGGTATATTTGAGGTGAAGGTTGACAGGTTCTTGATTAATTAGGGTGTCAAAGTTTACGGGGAGAAGGTAGGAATATGGGATTGAGAGCTACAATAAATGAACCATGATAGAATAGTGGAGTGGACATGATGGGCCAAAATGGCCTAATCGTGCTCCTATACCTTAAGGTCTAAATCAAACCTGCGTCCATCACTCTTGCTGGCAGCTCATTCCGCACCCTCACCAACCTCTGAGTGAAAAAGTTCCCCTTAAATATTTCACCTTTCCCCATTAACCCATGACCTCCAATTCTAGTCTCACCAACACTTAATTCGGATCGGTACATGGATGAGAGGGGAATAGTCCAGCTGCAGGTGAAGGGACTAGGTAGATTAATAGTCCAGCATGGACTAGATGGGCCAAAGGGCATGTTTCTGTGCTGTAGTGCTCTATGATCCTATTTGGCTTCTTGTCACTAGAGATCAGATGGATTTTTAATCTCTCACTCTATAAATGTAATCTCCCCTCTTTTTAGTTGGCAGACGTACATCTAATAGAAGTGATTAGGATACTAAACTGGTTAATATCTAGAGGACTAAAGCTGGGTTTTGGCACAGGGACCATGGCCATGGAGACTCTTCCAGCTGAAGTGGAGAGAAACCAGGGGTCAGTGTACTCTCTACAGACCGACCATTCCGTGGTCAAGCACTTTGATCAGGTGGACATTTCCAATGGTTTAGACTGGTCGCTGGATCACAAGGTCTTCTATTATATCGACAGCTTGTCTTTTAAAGTGGATGCATTTGACTATGACCTGCAGTCAGGAAAAATCTGTGAGTATAACGTTTATTCTTTAAATGTCTGGTAAAGAGTCACTGTGTGTTAACATGTATATTCTTTCTTAAAAGGATTTACAGTATTGCCTCCTTCTGTCTTGATTTAAAGCAAGGTTTTGCATGTCTGAGCGCTGATTGTAATTTCAGGACATTCCTACAGCTTTTCAGCCAATGAAATGCAGACAAACAGCAATATTTTGAGCACAGCAAGCTCCCAACAGCAGATATAAGATAACCACCAAACCACCTAGATTTATAGGGACGACTGAGAAATAAATATTGACTCGGACTGTCAACGCTGATATTGTGGGCTGAAGGGTCTGTTCCTGTGCTGTACCATTCCATGTTCTAGGATTCAGGGAAGGACCTCACAACCCTGTATTAACATAGAGTCTATCTAGAAATGGTTAATAGTGAATGGTTGTGAAGCAGTGGGTGCAATTGCATTACAGCACCAGTGATTAGCAATCAGGAGGCAAGTGAAGCTCCTCTCCCCCCCCACCATCTTAACTGAATTTTACAGGAGCATCCATTGAGCGCATCCTGACAAGTTGCTTCTCCATCTGCTATGGGAGAGCCGAGCATTGGAATGGAAGACCCTACAAAAGGCTATGAGAACTGCTGAGAGGATCATAGAGATCTCCCTTCCAACCACTGGGGAAATTTATCAGGAACACTACACACATCAAGGATCCTACTCATCCATCTAGCATCCTCTTTGACTTTCTACCATCAGGCAGGAGACTCCGATGCATAAAGAATGGCCAGAATGGGAAACAGCTTCTTCCCTTAAGGCATGAGGCTTCTGAACTCTCTGCCGCATCGAATTTGAAGTGTCACCAGTCTATTAGTTCTGAAACCTATAATATTTAATTTAGGCCATAAGACCATAAGATTTAGCAGCAGAATTAGGCCCATTGGCCCATCGAATCTACTCTGCCATTTCATCATGCCTGATCCAATTTTCCTCTCAGCCCCAATCTCCTGCCTTCTCCCCATGTACCTTCATGCCTTGATCAGTCAAGAATCTATCAACCTCTGCCTTAAATATACATAAAGACTTGGCCTCCACAGCTGCCTGTGGCAAAGAATTCCATAGATTCACCACTCTCTGGCTGAAGAAATTCCTCCTCATCTCCATTTTAAAAGGACGCCCCTATTCTGAGGCTGTGTCCTCTGGTCGTAGACTCTCCCACCATAGGAAATGTCCTCTCCACAACCACTCTATCGAGGCCTTTGACCATTCTATAGGTTACAATGAGGGTACCCCTCATGCTTCGGAATTCCAGTGAATACAGGCCCAGAGCCATCAAATGCTCTTCATATAACAAGCCATTCAATCCTGGGATCATTTTCTTGAGCCTCCTTTGAACCCTCTCCAGGTTCAGCACATTCTTTCAAAGATAAGGGGCCCAAAACTCTCCACAATATGAGGCCCCACCAGTGCTTTATAAAGTCTCAACATTACATCTTTGCTTTTATATTCTAGTCCTCTTGAAATGAATGCTAACATTGCATTTGCCTTCCCCACCACAGACTCAACCTACAAATTAACCTTTAGGGAATCCTGCACAAGGATTCCCAAGCCCCTTTGCACCTCTGTCTTTTGTATTTTTTCTCCATTTAGAAAATAGTCAACCCTTTCATTGCTACCAAAGTGCATGACCATACACTTCCTGATACTGTATTCCATCTGCCATGTCTTTGCCCATTATCCTGATCTGTCTTCTGTAGCCTACTTCCTCAAAACTACCTGCCCTTCCACCTACCTTTCTATTGTCTGCAAAGTTTGCAACAAAGCCATTAATTCTATCATCCAAATTATTGACATATAATGTAAAAAGAATCGGTCCCAACACTGACTCCTGTGGAACACCACTAGTCACCGGCAGCCAGCCAGAAAAGGCTCCCTTTATTTCTGCTTTTTGCCTCCTAACAATCACCCACTGCTTTATCCATACTAGAATCTTTCCTGTAATACCCTGGGTTTGTAGCTTGTTAAGCAGCCTCATGTATGGCACTTTGTCAAAGGCCTTCTGAAAATCCAAGTACACAACATGCTATGGTGTGTTGGCCAGGGACAGTTGCAGACTGTCCCCTGCACATTCCCAAAGCAAGTGATGCATTTCTCTGCCTGTACTTGTGACAAAGCTAATCTTTTAAGATTTTTATCTTTAGTTAGTTACAAACAATTAAGTAGTTAATTATCAATAGTTAATTAATTCTGTTGTTATGGTTTGGGGTACTACGAGGATAACCTGGTGACAATGTAATTTCAAGTCAAAATCCTGGCTGGTTGTATTGATTTAATGAACACAGCCAAGGAGAAGTTATTCCTTATCAATCAAGTCAACCAATAGACTGCATTATGACCCCTCGGAAGCATTTCGATTTAAAACATTGACAGACCATTTCTCTCCACAGTTGGAATTAGAATTGGTTTATTTGGACAACACAGTAGTGTAGCGGTTAGTGTGATGCAATTACAGTGCTAGCGACTCGGGTTCTATTCCCACCACCGTCTGTAAGGAGCTTGTTCATTCTCCCTGAGACCGTGTGGATTTGCACATTCCGAAGATGAGTGGATTAGTAGTTTAATTTGTTACAAGGTTGTGGTTGGGCAGTGCAGGCTAGTCGGGCCAAAAGGGCTTGTTACCGCGCTGTAGAGTCATAGAAAACTACAGCAGACACAAGCCCTTTGGCCCATCTAGTCCATGCCGAAACATTTAAGCTGCCTCGTCCCATCGACCTGCACCAGGATCATAGCTTTCCATGGCCTTTCCATCTACAGACCTATTCAAATTTCTTTTAAATATTGAAATCAAACCCACACCCACCACTTGCTCTGGCAGCTCATTCCACACACTCTCACCACCCTCTGAGTGAAGAAGTTTCCTCTCATGTTCCCCTTAAACTTTTCACCTTTTACCCTTAACCTCTGACCTCTGGTTGTAGTCACATCCAACCTCAGTGAAAAAAGCCTGCTTGCATTTACCCTATCTATACCCCTCCTAATTTTGTATACAGTACTTTTGTCAAATCTTCCCTCAATATTTTACATTTTAGGGAACATCTAACCTATTCAATTTTTCCTTATAACTCAGGTCCTCCAGACTCTCTGAACAAACAATGTACAGTCATTTCTGTCCACCGTGGAAGGAAACTGTTTATCCAGTGACAATATCCTCGTTCAGGGACTATCTTTGTTTCTTATTCTATTTCTTTAAATGATGAAGTGATGTTTCTCATGAGTAATCCTTTCATTTTAAATCATTGATCAGCAAATCGAAGACTTGTGTACAAGCTTGAGAAAGAGGAAGCTATTCCCGACGGACAGTGCATTGATGCGGAGGGGAAGCTTTGGGTTGCCTGCTTCAAAGGTGGAAGAGTCATCCGGATAGATCCTGAGACAGGTAAATCAATTACCAGAAACATCAGAGTTGGACGAGTGTAAACCCACTTACTTGGGTTTAAAATACATTTTGCATTTCTTCTGTCACCTTGTGGATGGAAGTCTACTAAAGTATTAGCAAACACACACATCAATAAATAGTGTTTTGGAAACTCTACAGAACCTAACTTAATTGATGAACACAGCACTATGAAGTTTATACCAGTCTTTGTATTGGTATGGTAGCTTAGCAATTAGTGAAATCACTTTCAGCGATCACGAATCAGGCTTCGATTGCCGCTGTTGCCTGAATGTTCTTCCAGTGACTGTGTGGGTTGGCTCTGGGTGCTCCCTTTTCCTCCCATATTCCAAACAAAAGGCCTACAGGTTAGTTTTAGTGAGTGGTGATACTTGTGGGCTGCCCAGCACTTTCCTCACTGATTTGATTAGACACAAAATGATGCATCTCACTGTAAGTTTCGATATCCATGTGACAACTAAAGCTAATAAAGCCGATCACACTCCCTCTTCCCAACATTTTCAGCCCCGTCCAAAAATATGTAGTAAGTAAGCTTACTGAGCAGATTTCATGGTATTAACCGAAAATCAGCAATTTTTAAATATTAGTGTTAGAGTTATGTTTAACACTTTCCTCTCAGATCTCTTCCCCAGACATCCGTACATTTATGGACCCAATACAGAATAAGTATAGTTAGCAATGAGAGATGCTGAACAGTCACAAACTACAAATTTAATTACAACATTGTCCAGTGTGATTTCTTGTCAAACTGCTGAAGAACTCACTAACAGCAAAACAAAAAGCTGCAGTTAAGAATCAGGAAGGAGCTCTCAAACCATTCAACAAAATTGTGGATATCTTCTCACTGAAACACTATTATCCTGTTCTGTCCCCTGAATTTCAATGTCCAACTGAATTTATTTCATGGATGCATAGAAAACTACAGCACAAAAAAGGCCCTTCAGCCCATCCAGTCCATGCCAAACCATTTATACAGACTAGTCCCATCGACCTGCACCCAAACCATGGACCTCCATATCTCTCTCCTCCATGTACCTGTCCAAATTTTTCTTATATGTTGAAAATGAAATCACTGGCAGCTCGTTCCAGACTCTGACCACCCTCTGAGTGAAGAAGTTTCCCTTAAGCTTTTCACCTCTAACCCTTAACCCATGACCACTAGTTGTGGTCTTATGCAACCTCAGTGGGAAAAAGCCTGCTTGCATTTACCCGATCTATACCCCTCATAATTTTCTATACCTCCATCAAATCTCCTCTCAATCTTCTATGTTCCAAGGAATAAAATCCTAATCTATTTAATCTTTCCTTGTAACTCAGGTCCTCCAGATTTGGCAACATCCTTGTAAATTTTCTCTGTACTCTTTCAATCTTATTGACATATTTCCTATAGGTAGGTGACCAGATCCAAGTTAGGCCTCAGCAACGTCTTATGCATCTTCAACATAACATCTAAACTTCTGTACTCAATACTTTGATTTATGAAGGCCAATATGCCAAAATCTTTCTTAACAACCTGATCTACCTGTGACATCATTTTCAATGAATTATGGACCTGTACTCCCAGATCACTTTGTTCTACCACACTTATCAGTGCCCTACCATGCACTGTGTAAGACCTACTCTGGTTGGTCCTTGCAGAGTGCAAAATACTTGTCTGCATTAAATTCCATCCGCCATTTCTCAGCCCATCTTTCCAGCTGGTCCAATTCGGTGCCAAGGCATGAAGGCCTTCCTCACTGTCCACTATACTCCCAATCTTGGTTTCATCTGCAAGTCTGCTGATCCGGTTAACCACCCAGATCATTGACATAGATGACAAACAACAATGGGCCCAGCATCGATCCTTGCGGCACTCCATTAGTCACACGCTTCCACTCAGAGAGGCAACCATGTACTAACACTCTCTGGCTTCTCTTGCAAAGCTAATGTCTAATCCAATTTACTACCTTATCTTAAATACCAAGCAACTGAACCTTCTTGAACAACGTCCCATGTGGGACCTTATCAAATGCCTTGTTGAAGTTCATGTAGACAATACCCACTGTCTTGCCTTCAGCAGCTTTCCTGGAAACATTCTCAAAAAACTCTATAAGACTGTTTAGACATGACCTACCAAGCACAAAGGCATGTTGACTAACCTAATCAATCCCTGTTTATCCAAATACTCATATATCCAGTCTTTTAGAACACCTTTCAATAATTTTCCCACTACTGATGTCAGGCTCACTAGCCAATAATTTCCTGGTTTACTCTTGGAGCCTTCCTTAAACAGTGGGACAACATTAGCTTTCCTCTAATCCTCTGTTACCTCACCTATTGCTAAGTGTGATTTAACTATCTCTGCTAGGGCCACTGCAACTTCTGCACTTGTCTCACACAGGGTCTGAGGGAATACCTTGTCAGGCCCTGGGAATTTGTCCACCCTGATTTGTCTCAAGACAGCAAACACCTCCTCCTTTGTAATTTGTACAGAGTCCATGACCTTGCTGCTGCTTAGCCTCACTTCTTTAGACTCTGTGTTAATTTCCCAATTAAATACAGATGTAAAAAAATCCATTTTATTTCTCCTCCATCTCTTTTGCCTCCACACATGGATTACCATTCTGATCTTCCAAAAGACCAATTTTGTCCCTTGCAATCCTTTTGCTCTTAACACATCTCTAGAAGCCTTTAGGATTCTTCTTCACCTCATCCGCTAGAGCAACATCATGTCTTCTTTTAGCCCTCCTGATTTCTTTCTTAAGAATCCTCTTGCATTTCTTATGCTCCTCCAGTTCTTCATTTGTTCAAAAGTCAGTTGGTCTCTGTTTTGAACATTGAATGCCTAAGGCCCCACAGAGCTCTGTGGGAGGGGATTCCAAAAATTCACCAAAAACAAAATTTTCCTCACTTCTGTTCTAAATGGGCTACCACTTATTTTAGGACAGAGACCAAGCCACCCGCCCCCCACCCATTTTAAAATCCTTACCGAAGGGAAACAACCTTCTCGTACCTACCCTGTCTGGTTGTCTTAGAATTTTGTAGAAGTCATGAATTCGGATTCAGGTTCATTTACCACATGTACATCAAAATATACAGTGAAATGTGTCATTTGCGTTAACAATGGAAACAACCTAAGGACGTGCTGCAGGTAGTCTTCAAGTGTCACCACACATTCTGGCACCAACATCGCTTACTTGTGGGCTGTTGCCAGCACATCCTTGGACATTTAGGTTGTTAATGCAACTAAAGCATTTCACTGTATGTACACGTGATAAATAAACTTGAATCTTGAATCTGTGTGGGTCTTTATTGAAAGCCTTCTGAAAATCCAAATATCATTTAGTTCCTATTCACCTACTCACTAGTTAAATTCTCAAAGAATAGCATTAGATTGGTCAGACAGATTTCCAGATTTCAAAATTCCATGTTGATTATGGACAATGTTATTACTACTTTTCAACCATCTTGATATCACATTCTTGACTACTGATTCCAACATTTTTTCTCAACTGATATCAGGCTAACAATCATTAGTGGTGTCTGAAAAGAGGATGCTGTCCAAGTTGCATGGCATCTTGGACAATGACTCCCATCCACTCCATAATGTACTGGTTAGGCACAGGAGTACATTCAGCCAGAGACTCATTCCACTGAGGTGTAACACTGAGCATCATAGGAAGTCATTCCTACCTGTGGCCATCAAACTTTACAACTCCTCCCTTGGAGTGTCAGACACCCTGAGTCAATAGGCTGGTCCTGGACTTATTTTTCCACTTGGCATGATTAACTTATTATTATTTAATTATTTATGGTTTTATATTGCTATATTTCTTCACTATTCTTGGTGGTGCAGCAGTACTGAAACTCAATTTCCCTCGGGATCAATAAAGTATGTCTGTCCGTCTGTCCCTACCCTTTTTAAATATTAGGGATCACACTTGCTAATTCTAATCTCCAGGAACTAGAAATCCGAAATGTGTTTGAAATTAAAATGAGCTCAGAAATAAACACAAAAAAGCTGGGAATACTCAGGAAGTTAGGCAGCATCTGTGGAGAGAGAGAAAAAAGATTTAAGTTTCCATAAAACCTGGAAAGATTAGGTTACAAGAGTGTGCCTAATAAAGTGGCCACAGGAGTGGAACTCTGTGCTGTTGTAACCCATCCACTTGTTTTGTGCTCAGCGATGCTCTTCTGTACATCACTGTTGTAAAATGTGGTTATTTGGGTTGCTGTTCCCTTCCTGTCAGCTCTAACCAGTCTGGCCATTTCCCTCTGACTACTCCAACAAGACAATTTTCCCACAACTGCCACTTGCTGATAGATATTTGGATGTTTTATTTTGCACCATTCTCTGTAAACTCTAGAGACCTTTGTGCACGAAAATCCCAGAGATCAGCAATTTCTGAGATACTCAAACTACCCCATCTGGCACCAACAACAATCATTTCACGGTCAAAGTCCTTTCCCATTCTGATGTTTGGTCTGAGCAACAACTGAACACCTTGGCCATGTCTTTTATGCATTGAGTTGCTGTCAGATGATTGGCTGATGAGATATTTGCTTTAATGAGCAGGTGTACAGGTGGTCACTGAGTGTATGTTTTGAGTTGGAGGAGGAGGAGAAGTGGAAAGAACAAAAATTGCAATAGGCTTGAGATCATGAGAGACATTAAGACAAATCATTTCTCCTTCAGGTAAAAGAATCCAGACGGTGAAACTGCCTGTTGACCAGACAACATCTTGCTGCTTTGGGGGCAAGGATTACTCTGAACTATATGTAACATCCGGTACAATTGCGATGGATGAAGAGTATCATAAGAGACAACCGCTAGCAGGTGGCATTTTTAAGGTAGGATGGCAGACTAGAATTCAAGCCTAGAAATTTCTCCTTGCTTTCAGAGTGATGGGACTCCAGCCACATAATCAGCTAAGAAAGACACTTTGATGTGAATACTGCTCAGGCCACTTGGAGGTCCTAATGCATAGAACTCCCTGAATGACTCAAGAACTCTATTTGACTCTAATGAAAACAAAGATGATTTTATTTTATGAAAGGAGTTACTCTGAAGCCATGGGCAGCAGAACTAGCTGCTTTACCTCCTTGCAAAGAGCACCCCAACTCTTTCCCTCCTTAATGTTACTCCCATCTCCCCACCACTGCTCGGTGAGCTAACTACTGACCTCTGCAGTAGGTCCAACAAATGGCAGAGCTGATTTTCAATGGGTAACTCTTCGTACACATACAGTAAATACTGTCATGTTGGAAGTATCAAAACAAGTCATAGAGCATAAGACCGTAAGACCTAGGAGCGGGGCGGCACGGTAATGTAGCAGTTAGCGTACCGCTATTACAGCACCAACAAACCAGGTTCAATTCCCACCACTGGCTGTAAGGAGTTCATACATTCTCCCCGTGACTGCATGAAATTCCTCTTGGCGTTCCACTTTCCTCCCACATTCGAAAAATGTATGGGTTAATAGGTTAATCGGTCACATGGGTGAAATTGGGCAGTATGGGCTCATTTGGGCAGAAGGGCTCATTTGGACAGAAGGGCCAGTTATCATGCTCCAAATAAAAATAAAATAAAAATAGAATCAGGCCAGTTGGCCAATGGAGTCCGCTCCACCATTTAATCATAGTTGACTTATGTCCCCTCTCAACCCCATTCTCATGCCTTCTTCCCCTAACCTTTGATACACTTATGAACCAAGAACCTATCAATCTGCACTTTAAATATACCCAATGAGCTGACCTCCACAGCTATCTGTGGCAATGAATTCCACAGATCCACTACCCTCTGGCCAAATAAATTCCTCCATATCTCTGTTCTAAAGGAGGACGTCCATGTGTTCCATGTAATAGGTGAGTCCTCCACTCACCCATTAATGGAAACCTTCTCTCCATGTCCACCCTATCCAGGCCCTTTAATATTTGGTAGGTTTCAATGAGATCCTCCCTCATCCTGAACTCTATCAAGTACAAGACCAGAGCTATCAAAAGCTTCTCATGTCTTAACCCTTTAATTCCCTGGATCATTCTCAGAAACTTCCTCTAGAGCAGTGGTTCCCAACCTTTTTTTGGCCATGCCCCACCTAATCACCTCTAAAATCCTGATGCCCCCTGTGGTGATATATAATTCTTATTATTCAAAAAGTGAACTCCTATTCACCTGGAGGAAGCCTAAAAGACCATTAACTTGGTTTAAACAAGCTTCCAAAGAACATGGCATTCATGAAAGAGAAAAATAAAAGAACCAAAGGACTGTTAAAGTTCTGAGGAAGAAATTACTAAGAAATTGTTAAAAAAAAGAACATTAAGTGATATTAAAATAATAATAATAATAAATAAATAAAACAATGCCGATTCGTTTCTACAGCATACAAAGACAGATACACCGTTTAAAAGAGATGACACAATGTACACACCTTCACACCACCAAGAACCAAAAGCTACTGCAAAAAGCAGCATTGGCGTGACCTCGTACGAATTTCTTACGCGTTTGGACTTGTTCATTCGTTCCTTCCTACCTCAGTCAATTCATTAATTTAATTATGAAAGCCATTTGATGGTTGTAATGATGGTGATACACTATATATACAGTACATACGCAATTACACATGTACATACACACAAGTATTTTTATGTATGCATACTGTATATACACATATGTATTAACTCGCACACACACTCATACACAGACTTACTAGAAAAAATTCACTGTTAATAACTCATTCTCGAATTGCCCCCCTTAAAAATCAAATTACCCCCCTGTGGGGCGTACGCCCCATGTTGGGAACCACTGCTCTAGAGCCTCTTCAATGCCAGCACATCCTTAGATATGGGGCCTAAAAGCGCTCACATTACTCCAAATGCAGTCTGACCAATGACTTATAAACCCCAGCTAAGCTGTGCCTTGCTTTATGATTGTGGGCCAGCAGCCAACGTTGTACAAGGCAAGCATCTATAGGTTTTCACTGCATCTCGGTAAATGATAAGACAATTACAAACTATAGCGATGGAAAGGTCCTTTTCTAAGACGTAAGTAATGAATGCTGTTAATGAAGGGCTGTGATACCCAGCACTACGCCCACCCGAAGTCAGAATCAGCTGCATAAGAATTAATTTCTTTACCTGAGGCACTGCAGTAGTGTCGCAGTTAGTGTGACAGTATTACAGCTCGGGGCGTCCGAGATCAGAGTTCAATTCCAACGCTGCCTGTAAGGAGTTTGAACGTTATCTCTGTGACTGCGTGTGTTTCCCGCAGGTGCTCTAGTTTCCTCCTACAATCCAAAGACGTATCGGTTAGTAAGTTAATCGGTCACTGCAAGTTGTCCTGTGATTATGCTCGGATTAAATGCTGGGTGGTGTGGCTTGTTGGGCCTGTTCTGCACTGTATCTCTAAATAAAATGAAACTGAGTCTACATCCTTTTCTGTTTCAGGTTACTGGGCTTGGAGTGAAGGGAATTGCACCATATTCATACGCAGGATAAAACACCTTGTCAGCCACCACCATCCAGCTGGTGATAGTTATGATACCCACTTGACTAGCTACTTAAAGTTATGCCATCAGTCAGCTTGATAAAAGTTGTGCTTTATAGATGTATGGATAAAATATTAAGCTCTTGAGCTGCCATATCTTTTCATTTTACCCAAATTGTAATCAATGTCTAATACTAATTCTAATATTTCTTGAATCTTGATGATTGTCTGCTCTATATACGCAGATACAAAGCGATAAAAATGATTTCTTTAATTCTGCACAGTGTTGCTTTTTTAATGGAGTCTGTGGATGGAATGTTGGATTTCATTTTAGAGCAGGGAACTCATTCAGATTTTATTTATTTCATGTACATTGAAACATACAGTGCAATGTGCCAATTGTGTTAACCACCGAGGGATGCACCGGGGGCAACCAGCAAGTGCCTCTCTAGATGGACCGAAGGGCCTGTTTCTGTGCTGTAGTGCTCTGTGACTCCTATGCATGTGTAAGCTTCAAAACTCTGTGTACAAAGAATTAAACTGAGAACTTAGCAAGAGATGCTAAATTAGGAAAATTCTTGTTAAAACACACCAAGTATTGCAAATTACATCAGCTGCTCTAGAATGGGAGAGTCACTTGTTACCGGAAATCTGGTTCAGTCAAAGATTTCACCCTGGATTCTGCCCTCTCAGTGGGCTGAAAAAGAATAACAAATTTCATATTAAGTTACTGTGCACTTCACTCAGAATCAGATTTAATATCAATGGCATATCTCATGAAATTTGTTGTTATGCGGCAGCAGTACAGTAAAATACATAATAAACTATAAATTACAATAAGAAATATTTTGCAAAAGTATTAGAAACATACATATAGCTAGCATCCCTAAGTCTTTCAAGTTACCAAATAACACTTAATACTACTGAGTTAATACAAAGCGAAGTTCCCATTCCTATTCTGACATGTTGGTCCACAGATCCTCTTGTGCCAAGATGAGGCCACTCTCAGGGTGGAGGAGCAACACCTTGTATTCCATCTGGATAGCCTCCAAGCTTTTATACAGACTGATATACCCTAATAGGGTGCTGATAGAGGCAGAAACTCCTAGTCACATGGATGCTAGAAAAATGAAGGGCTATGTGGGATCTTAGAGTCGGTTAAAAGGTTAGCACAAAGTTGTGAGTTCAAAGGCCTGTACAGTGCTGTAATATTCTGTATTAGAATACTCTACATTTGAACTACTGTGCAAATGTTTGACAAGGAACTGGAATTTATGGATCATCTTGAAGACAGAGTTTTCTTTTATCTGCAAACCACGTGGTGATACATAGGGCGTACAACACACCACTGGTCCTTTGGCCTGCTAACCTGTGGAAACCTGGGTAATGTAGCAGTTAGCATGATGCTTTTACATCTCAGGGAGTTTGGAGTTCAATTCCGGCACCGTCTGTAAGGGGTTTGTATGTTTTTCCCCGTGACTGCGTTCCCCCGGGTTCTCCAGTTTCCTCCTACAGTCCAAAGATGTATTGGTTAGTGGGTTAATTAGTCATTAGGCCAATGTTAAACAGGTGGATTGCTAGGTGGTTCCACTCGTTGGGCTGAAAGGGCCTGTTCCATGCTGTGTCTCAAAAATAAAAACCAACCTACTCCTATCAGTCTAAACCTTCTCACCTACACAGCCCATAACCCCACGTTTTTCTCACTTCCACATGCCCGTCTATGTCTTAAAGGTCCTCTTGTGTCCCAGCAGTGCACTCCCAGAGAGCTGGTGTGCAGTGGGATTTAAGGAAATCCATCAGGTCATTGAAAGGCCTGTCGCTTGGTGGCTAGTTCTCCCATCACGGATCACAAGTCCCACCCCCAAGTTCAAAACATTTGAATGGACTCTTCCATGTGTCATGCATTTTAGAAATGGTACAGTTGGCCTGTACATGACACAAAATCCGGTGTCAAACATTTTAACTCCCATTCTGACATGTCGATCCATGGTTTCCTTGTGCCATGATGAGGCCACCCTCAGAGTGGAGAAGCAATACCTTATATTCCATCTGGGTATGCTCCAACCCGATGGCATGAATATTGATTTCTCCTTCTGGTAAAAAAAGTTTCCTTACCCCTCCCTTCCTCTTCTATTCCCCACCTACCTCAACTCACCTGCCTGTCACCTCCCCTGCGGCAGCCTTTGAACCTCCTTTCCTTTCACCTATGGACTCCTCTCCTCTCCTATCAGATTCCTTCTTTTCCAGATCTTTTTTCCCTCCACCTGGCTTCACCTATCCCCTTCTAGCTATTCTCCTTCTCCTCCCTCCACCTTTTTATTCTGGTGTCTTCCCTCTTCATTTCCAGTGCTGAAGTAGGGTCTCGGCCGGAAACATTGACTGTTTGTTCATTTCCATGGATGCTGCCTGATCTGCTGAGTTTCTCCAGCATTTTGTGTGTATTACTCTGGATTTCCAGCATCAGCAGAATTTCTTGCATTCATGACACTGATCCCTCTGCTTTGCTCGCCTCACACTATCATAGAAAGGGCAACTGTACACATGCTGGTTAATACAAATATTTAATCAGCCAATCACGTGGCAGCAACTCAATGCATAAAAGCATGCAGACATGGTCAAGAGGTTTAGATGTTGTTCAGACCTCAGTGACTTTGACTGTGTAATGATAGTTGGTGCCAGATGGGGTGGTTTGAGTATTTCAGAGAATGTTGAATTAATGCACAACAGTCTCTGGAGTTTGCAGTGAATAGTGTGTAACCCTCAGGCTCCACAAACACGTGTTCATCTAGGGGAAAACAACTTCTGGCCCTGCCAAACTGAGAAATCTCGTTTGTGTGGATGCTGCGTGATGTGTTGCCCGGTTACAAATCTGCACTGCAAAAGATCAAACAGTACACAATATGCAATTAAATGATTGAACTTTATAAATCTTATCTATATACTACTAAAACTCTCATGTTCTGTTTGTGACTTCCAATTAGCCCAAACGGTGCATTATAGTGCTTTTTTTTTGACTAAATCGACTTAAAAAGCTCTAACTTACAGAACACAGCAGGCTAGGCAGCATCTATAGGGAGATGCGATGTCAATTTTAAACGTCGACATCGCTTCTCCCTATAGATGCTGCCTAGCCTGCTGTGTTCTACCAGCATCTTGTGTGTGTTGTTGTTTGAATTTCCAGCATCTGCAGATTTCCCCGTGTTTGCTAACTTACAGAATGCATGCAAAGTTCAGGGTTATATATTCGTATAAAATTGCTCTCTCGTCAATCAACAGGTCCTGCCTTCCACAAGCCAAGCCGATTCCACCTTTAATGGAAACTGCAAAGCGACACAACGATGCATGCTCACGGCCAGCTTCAGCAGTGCCTCACGATGCTCACAGAGCCGATCCCACCTTCCATGGAAACCGCGAAGCGACACCACAACGCACGTGCACGGCCAGCCTCAGCAGTGCCTCACGATGCTCACAGCAGTGACACCAACCCCAGCAAAAGGACAGGGCTATCACGTCCATTTAGGAGAGCGCCAACCACATCATCAAGAATAATCAGCTATCTTCTATCCAGCATTAAGGTAAAAAAAAATGATCAACCTAATTATGCCGCGTGGAAAGAGAAGGGGAACATTATGATCAAGAGATGACGCCAAACATCGTCGGGAAGCGGCAAGGAGAGGGAGAGAGCAAGATGAGACCAGGGAGATGCGACCAGGGATGCACGACTCCAGGATCAAAGAGTCAGGACAAGAAAGATGAGAGAAGAAGAAACAGAGGAGCAGAGGCAGGCAGTATTCATGAAGGGTGGCAGATCAACCAGAAATGTTGTGATCAAAAGTATCCTTCGTTAAACGAGGAGGAGCTATATTTGTCTTGCTACGCGTCTTTCTTCTTTAATAAACTGAGTTTTTCTTCTTTAATTTCCAAAGCGTATCACATCAGACTGCACTACTTTTCTCTCAAAGGGTGCCCCAATGGGTGACCTGGTTGTCTAGTTCTGAATAAAGGGTTATTAAAGAAAATAAAAAGGGTCCATTTTAAGGGGGAAAAAAGTCTATCGCACATCGTTGGAGCTCACTGATATGGCTATTCATCAACCGTCGACCTCCGAACGTCGCGGACCTCGTAGCTGGCCGTCGAACCCCCACTCCTCAGTCCACGCTGTCCTCTCCATTCGCGTCCTCTCTCTCCATCGCTCCCCGACGAAAGACCACGGAAAACTCGCTTCCAGACTCACAAGAAAGAACAACATTTCTCCCATTGGTTAACGTACATTCCAAAGTCCCATTATCTCTAGCCATAACCCAAACATTGTTGCTACAGAGAAACCATTACCTTAACAGTGGAGCATTACAGAGAAACCATTATATCAGCCTTAGCTGTGAAACCTTAGAGCCTGTTACAAGTGTGAGAAACAAAAAAATCCAGTGAGTGGCAGTTCTGTGGGCAAAAGCACCTTGTTAATGAGAGAGGTCAGATGAGTGAGGCCAGACTGGTTCTAGCCGACAGTAACTCAAATCACCACGCGTGATGGCGGTGTGCGGAAGAACATCGCCCAACGCACACCAGATCGACCCTTGAAGTGGATGGGCCACGAGCAGCAGTACATTCACAAAATACAGAAACACACTCAGTGGCCACTTTATGAGGCACCGTATCTCCTGTAACTAATAACGTGGGCACTAATTGTATGTGGTGTGTGAGATCTTGGTGCGCCATGACTTGCAACAGGAATACTGATGACGAACGGGCCGGTATCCAAACACGAGTCCACGTAGTCGCAAATATTTATTTTAAACGGCACCGAGGTAATCCCATTAATAATTGATCCCTTCGTGGCTTCTCCTCTTCCACCAAAATCCGTCAACATCAATCCAGGTAAGCGGGAGGAAAGAAGTCGCCCCTACCTGGTATCTGCCGGGATTTACACCTTACTCCTTTCGTTTCACGGTGGCCTGCCCGGGACAGGTGTTTGAGGGAAGGCACTGGGCAAGGGAGAAGTCCATCCCGGCCTGCAGCGCTGAGGGAAAGGGGGAAGGGAGGTCTGGGATGTCTGACCGGTCTGGCGGCGGCGATCCGGCGAACGTCAGTCGCTGAGAGGAGTGCCTGCCTGCCACTGAGTGAATGTAATCAGACGTGGTGAGGTTGGTGCGTGTGTGTGAGGTTGTGTCAGTGTAAATATATCTCGGTGTGAATCCGCCTCCCTCTCGCTCTGAGTCGGTACATGATGCACCATCAATAACTCACTCTGAGACGTAAAAAGCGAGGTATCGGCTTTTATTGACTGGAAGAATGAACAACACTACATCCTGGGGAATGAGGCTGGGCATCAGGCCTCAATCGCCATTATACAGGGGTCTGTGGGAGGAGCCACAGCAGCAGTCAGCAGGGGTCTGTGGGAGGATGATGCACCATCAATAACTCACGCTGAGACTTAGGAAGTGAGATATCGGCTTTTATTGACTGAAGAACAACACTACATCCTGGGAAAATGAGGGAGAGCAGCAGACCACAGTCGCCTTTATACAGGGGTCTGTGGGAGGAGCCACAGGGGCAGTCAGCAGGGTCTGTGGGAGGAGCCACAGGAGCAGTCAGCAGGGTCTGTGGGAGGAGCCACAGGGGCAGTCAGCAGGGTCTGTGGGAGGAGCCACAGGAGCAGTCAGACAGGTATATCTAGTTCACCACAGAGGAGCCACAGGAGCAGTCCAGACAGGTATATCTAGTTCACCACAGAGGAGCCACAGGAGCAGTCCAGACAGGTATATGTAGTTCACCACAGTACAGTATATGCTTTGTGTGCTTGTGGTGGGGAGTGCCGGTATATGCTTTGTGTGCATGCATTTCTGCATGTCGCTGAGCCTGCGTCCCACTGAGTGTGTGTGAGAGTCAGACAGGATCATGGAATCATATGCGTCATTTGGCCTACTATCTCCACGCCAGCAATCAAGTATCAATCTGTACTAATTCCATGTTCCAGCACTCAACCTGTATGTCTCTAGCGCTGATTTCAAGTGCTCTTCTAAGTATTTGGTATTAGTAATGGTTTATTATTGTCACATGTAGCAACATAATTTCTTCCCCACCTTCTTACTCTGACCTCTCATATTTTTTCTCCAGTCCTGATGAAGGATCTCAGCCTGAACCGTGAACTGTTACTCTTTTCCATAGATGCTGCCTGGCCTGCTGAGTTCCTCCAGCATTTTGTGTGTCTTGCTTGGATTCCAGCATTTGCAGATTTTTTTCTTGTTTGTGACTACACTGCAAAGTCTCTTCTAGGGATGTTTAGATCCCTGTAGAAGTTTAAATCTTCCCTTCGGAGACCTCTGCTGCTCGCCGGCTCTTCGACCATGTGCTCACCTATCACCTACTACCTTGTACTTCTTCCTCCACTCCCCCGCCTTCTTACACTGACTTCTCATCTTTATTGTCCAGTTCTGCTGAAGGGTCTCGGCCTGAAACGTCGACTGTTTACTCTTTTCCATAGATGCTGCCTGGTCTGTGAGTTCCTCCAGCATTTTGTGTATCTTGCTTGTGTATGGTTCATACAGTTCAGATCATTACACAATGCATTGAGGTAGAACAAGGTAAAAAAAATCTTAAACCTTATGAGACCACCTTTCTTCACTAATACCCTCAGGCAGTTCCAGATTTCAACCCTCTTTAGATGAACAGAATCTTCCTCAGATACTCTCTAAAACCTACACTTACTGTAAGTGTCTGTCCTCTGGTTATAGATACCCCCACTAAAAGGAGAATTTTCTTAATATCTACCCTCATTGTAGCCCTCATAACATTGTATATCTCAATCCAATCCTCATTCTCAGCTCTGAAGAAAACAATATCAGAATATCCAGATTCACCTCACAGGTGAAATGTTCCATCCCAATGAAGAAAGAGTGATGAAATGCTTTGGGAGGTTGGTCGTGGCTAGAATCAATTCCTGCCTCAGCAAAGACCTGGGCCCACAGCAATTTGCCCATGACTACAATGGCTCAATGGTAGATACAATCTCAATGGCTCTTCACATGACCCTAGATCATCTGGACAATACAAACACCTATGTCAGGATGCTGTTCATTGACTATAGCTCAGTGTTTAACACCATCATTCCCACAATCCTGATTGATAAGCTACAGAACCTGGGCCTCTGTACCTCCGTCTGCAATTGGATCCTTGACTTCCTAACCAGTCGACCAAATCCTTGTGAATTGGTGATAAAACACGGGCGCACCTCAGGGGTGTGTGCTTAGCCCACTGCTCTACTCTCTCTATACCCATGACTGTGTGGCTAGGTATAGCTCAAATATCATCTATAAGTTTGCTGATGATACAACCATTGTTCGTAGAAGCTCAGACGGAGAAGAGAGGGTGTACAGGAGTGGGATGTACCAGCTAGTTGAGTGGTGTCGCAGCAACAACCTTACACTCAATGCTACTAAGGTAAAGGAAGACAAACCAATCCTCATAGAAGGATTGAAGTGAGTAATTTCAAGTTCCTGGGTGTCAAGATTTCTGAAGATTTAACCTGGTCGCAGCATATCGATGCAGCTATAAAGAAGGCATGACATTGGCTATATTTCATTAGGAGTTTGAAGAGATTTGGTTTGTCAACTTAAAACACTTGAAAATTTCCATAGATGTTCTGTGAAGAGCATCCTGACAGGCTGCATCACCGTTTGGTATGGACAGGCCACTACACCGGACCGAAAGAAGCAACAGGAAGTTGTAAAATTAGTCAGCTCCACCTTGGGTACTAGCCTTGGTAGTACCCAAGACATCTTCAGGGAGCGGTACTTCAGAAAGGAGACGTCCATTATTAAGGACCCCCATCACCCAGGACATACCCTCTTCTCATTGTTACCACCAAGAAAGAGATACAGAAGCTTGAAGGCACACACTCAGCGATTCAGGAGCAGCTTCTTCCCCTCTGCCATCCGATTTCTAAATGGACATTGAACCCCATGAATACTACCTCACTTAAAAAAAAATATATTAATTAAGTTTTTGCACTATTTTAAATCTATTCAATATATAGTTACTGTAAATGATTTATTTATTATTTAATTTTTCCTTCAATATTTTATTGTTCTGCTGCTGCCAGTGATATTAACCTAGTCTCTGATTCTGATAGGATAAGGCTTTGGCCATGGTGCTGTGCTTTATCCTTGGTGTTTAGTCTATGTTAGTGCATTAACAACGAAAACTTGCCTTTGTAATGTTTTGTAGGGAGTCTGTTGGGGTCCTGGATAATGTAGGAGAGTTGAGGCGGGAAGGATTAAGGGAAGCAGGGACCAGACAGTTAGGTATAGATGGTGTGTTGTCTGATGGAAGATTTGGAAGAGGCTTGGACATAGAACAGTACAGCAGAACAAGGAGTAGAAAAGAAGGGAAGGGATAGAAAGAAAGAACTTGAGTGAGAAAGAGAAAGGTGTGAAAGAGAGAAGGAATGTGAGAAAGAAAAAAGAGAGAAAGAAGCCGGAGCTGGGAGAGAAGCAAGTATCGAAGTTGATCCAGAGACAAAAGCTGAGAAAAGGACAAGAAACCTCACTCACCTCAACGCTGAACTGACTCCACACCCTAGAGAAATAGCTCCAACGACTCCATATTATTTATTAATTGTTTGTATTATTTACACGATTTGTCTTTTGCAAATTGGTTGTCAGTCTTTATTATTTATAATTTTTCATCAATTCTATTGCATTGCTTTTTATTTCAAAGGTTTCAAAGGTACATTTAATGTCAGAGCAATGTATACTATTTACATCCTGAAATTCTTTTTCCTGTAAATGCCTGCAAGAAAATGACTCTCAAGGTGGAGACATATACACTCAGTAGCCATTTTATCAGGTACACCTGTACACTTGCTCGTTAATGTAAATAGCTAATCAGCCAATTATGTGGCAGCAAATCAATGCATAAAAGCATGCAGGTATGATCAAACATAAGACCAAACATCAGTATAGGGAAGAAATGTGATCTAAGTGACTTTGACAATGGAAAGATTGTTGGTTCTAGATGGGGTGGTTTGAGTATCTCAGAAACTGCTGATCTCCTGGGATTTTCATACACAACAGTCTCTAGAGTTTGCAGAGAGTGGTGTGAGAAACAAAAAGGCATCCAGTGAGTGGCAGTTCTGTGGGCAAAAATGTTGTGTTAATGAGCGAAGTCAGAGGAGGATGGCCAGGCTGGTTCAAGCTGTCAGGACGGCTGAGGTAACTCAATTGGCTAATCGTTGCAACAGTGATGTGTGGCAGAGCATCTCTGAACACATCAAACTTAAAAGTAGATAGGTTACAGCAGGAGAAGACGACATTGGGTTCCATTCCTGTACCTGATACACACTGGGCCACTGAGGGTAAATGCAGTTCGATAATAAATTTACTTTGAACTTTGTAAAGTAGGGCACTGGATTTCACAACTCTGCAATCTATAAGCTCAAACAGTTCAGACAATCCAGAAAGTTAAAATTTTCATGAGTTAGTTTAATGTCTAACAGGAATAACACTTTTCTCTTGGCTTGTGTTTGACAGTCATTGACCTTAGTGGCAGTGCTGAGAGACTGCAGAGTAAATGGTTGCTGAGTGATTATTCATTACTTAGGCATGATTGTGCCATTTTGGCTTAAGTAAATATTGAAGTAGTTTAATGGCTGGAAACCAAAAAATCTTCTGGAATGTTTTATTTTCCATAATTTAATAAGAGTGAATTAAAAAATAACTGCTGTGTATTAATCAAATGTAATTAATCCAAGGCGTTTGTCCGAATCCGAATTAGAATTACTGACATATGGCGTGAAATTTGCTGTTTTGCGGCAGCAGTACATTGCAATGTATTAAATAATAATAAATATATATAGTGCAAAAAGAAAGCAAAAAATAGTAAGGTTTGGCCATGGGTTAATTGTTTGGAAGCTTTTCTTAAAAATGTTGAGTGTGAGTCTTCAGGCTTCTGTACCTCCTCTCTGATGGTAGCAATGAGAAGAGGGAATGTCCTGAGTGCTGGGTGTCCTTAATGATTGATGCTGCCTTTTTGAGGCATCACCTTTTGAAGATGGCCTCATTGCTTGGGCGGCTAGTGCCCATGATGGAGCTGGCTGAGTTTACTAAAACTGGAGGGCAAAGTTTTAAGATGAGAGGGTAAAATTTAAAGGAGACCTGGGGAGTTTTTCACATGAGCTGCCAGAGGAAGTGGTAGAGATGGGTGCCATTACAATATTTAAAAGACATTTGGACAAGTACATGGATAGGAAAGATTTAGAGCAAGGGTTCCCAACATTTTTATGCAGTAAACCAATACCAATTCCCAGGTTGGGAATCACTGGCTAAGAAGGATATTGACTAAAATCAGCTAAATTAGACTATCTCATATAATCTTGATTCTTTGACCATCATCTTGCCAGCATTATCAGCAACATTCCCTCTAATTCTTTTTTACATTTGCATGGACCAACCATTGCTCTGAGTTGGAAATGTTTACACAGCCTGAAAATTGCGCGGCATGTTAAATGCTGTTTTTGGTAATATGCATACTATGAATATTTTTTTTAAAGAAATATTTTTTTTATTAGTTTTTCAAAACATTTTACAAATTAAAAACCCCAAATCCCAATGAGGAGCATTAATACAGTGCAAAATTAAGCATACAATAACAATATGCTACAAAGGAAGAGAATTTAACAAAAAAGCACCTAAATTAAAGACAAGTAAGCTTAGTGTCTTCCCCAAGTCCCACAACACAAGAAAAAAACAACAACAACTCCAGACCGACCACAACACAAGTCCAAGTCAGGACAGTCAAACTCCCAGACTGTGAATACACTTAGCAACAGAGGATAATAATGCCTACTACCAGAAAAAAAAGGGAGCTGAAAGCAAGGGACCGAAAAGAAGAAAAAAAAAGAAAAAAAAACCCTAGTCAAGAGGAAGGTTATGAAAGTACTCGATAAAAGGTCCCCAGACCTTATGGAACTTTAGATCCGAATTAAGAACTGAATAATGAATTTTTTCGAGGTCCAAGCAGGCCATAATGTCGTTAAGCCATTGCGCATGAGTGGGCGGGGCAACATCCCTCCATCTAAGGAGGATCAAGCGTCTCGCCAGGAGAGAGGCAAAGGATAGTATTCGGCATTTGGTCGGACCCAGACATAAATCTGTCTCGCCCCAAAAACCGAACAGAGCAATTAAGGGGTTTGGTTCTAGTTGCTGATTCAGAATACCCGATAATGTAGTGAAGACATCTTTCCAGAATTTCTCCAAACTAGGACAGAACCAGTACATATGGATGAGAGAGGCCACGCCCCTCTTGCATTTATCACAGAGTGGACTAATGCCAGGGTAGAATCGAGATAGTTTAGATTTAGACATATGGGCTCTATGAACAATCTTAAACTGTAAAAGGCAATGGCGAGCACAAAGAGAGGTTGAGTTAACCGATTTGAGAACTGAGTCCCAGCTCTCCTCGGATAAGGAGATATTTAAATCCTGCTCCCAGGCCATTTTAATTTTATCCACAGGGGCCCGTCGTAAGGCTGCTAGTTTATCTCCAATGTGCTCCTGGTAGGCAAATGTGCTCCAATGTGCTCCTGGTAGGCAAACTGCAGGGGATTTCTAAAATAGCACCAGGGTATTTTTTTTTAATTCTTCTCAGAGGACGCACAGATGACTTGGCCTCTCAGTCAGAAAGCACTAACGGGAAAGAACTCGTAGGGCAGTTTGTCAGTGAGATAGTTTTAGAGGCATAGAACACTACAGCACAGAAACAGGCCATTTGACCCATCAGGTCTGTGCCAACCAAATGGTGAGAGGGGTAAGATGGTTTACATCTCTAGGTTCAAGTGTCTGCAGTGGGGCCATGATGTTCAGACCTGGAGGCAGGAGTCCTTTCAACTCAATTGATTTAGAAGTCAGCTTTGTTCATGGTCATAGAGCAATAGAGAAATATAGCATGGATAAAGGCCCTTTGGCCCATCCAGTCCATGCCACCCATAGTGGCCTCACATCTGGTTCCAACATTGAGTGGAGAGTGTGTTCGGAAGTCTGCCGGGAGCAAGCAAAGGATGTTGGGAATGGCGAAGGTGGAGCTCCCTGGGAGGGTGTGGGAGAGCACAGCACAGGGATGGGGAGGTGGCGCAGGTGCAGACACACCCAGCTCTGAGACACCTGGCAAGGACATTTGATTCCAAACAATTGGTTTATTGATCATTACAGATCGTCCGTCTGGTGCTTCCCACTCCTTCCTCTCTCCCTGTCTCCTTCCAAATCTCAGTTAACAACAGAGATCTATATCAGAATCAGGTTTATCACGTCATGAAATTTGTTTTTTCGTACCGTGCAATACAAAATGTTACTACAGTACTGCGCATCCTAGCTATAGATAAATCAACACGTACAAACAAGCTGGACAAACTCAGCAGGTCGGGCAGCATCCGTTGAAATGAACAGTCAACGTTTCGGGCCGAGTCCCTTCGTCAGGACTTCGTCGGTCTCGGCCCGAAATGTTGACTGCTCATTTCAACGGATGCTGCCCGACCTGCTGAGTTCATCCAGCTTGTTTGTACGTGTTGATTTGACCACAGCACCTGCAGTGTACTTTGTGCTAGCTATAGTTATGTGCCCAAGACTTTTGAACAGTACTGTATATCCACATCAGCCACTCTTCTCCACAACCTGTCAGCACCCTTCATCCCCCATATACTGCAACTTTATTTGTACATTATGTTTTATAGGATTGCTCTGATCATTTATTGTGCTTTTTATGCTTATTGTGTTCTTTAATGCTGCATCAGATCTGGAATAACATCATTTTGTTCTCCTTTATACTCATGTACTTGGGCATTGCAATGAACTGTCTTGAATTTTGAAGCTTGAACACGAGATTCTGCAGATGCTGGAAATCCAGAGTAACGCGCGCGCGTGCACACGCACGCACACACACACTGCTGGAGAAACTCAGTAGGTCAGACAGCATCGGTGGAGAGGTATAAAGAGCCAATGTGTTCAGCCATGCCGCTTCATCAGGACTAGAAAGGAAGGGGGAAGAAGCCAAAATAAGAGATGCTGCTTCCAACATTGTGTGTGTGTGTGTGTGTGTGTGTGTGTGTGTGTGTGTGTGTGTGTGTGTGTGTGTGTGTGTGTGTGTGTGTGTGTGTGTGTGTGTGTGTGTGTGTGTGTGTGTGTGTGTGTTACTCATGAATCTAGATTTCCTGCATTTGCCCTGTTTCCCTCTAAGCCCATCTTATCGGTGTACTGATTAAAATTTCACTGTGGAATCTGATTGTATTTATGAAACACACAGAGGATAAATAGGGTTGACTGGGAGGTCAAAGAACCAATGATCTGATCAGTGAGCCTTGGGAAAATCAGCCGTAAAAATCCTACTCGTAGTGTCACCTCGCAGTGCAACAAGAATGTAGGCCCAATGGCCTAACAGTTTTTATTCTGTTTACCCATCACTCTAATGCAGGGGTTTCCAACTTGGGGTCCATGGACCCCTGGCTTAATGGTATTTGACCATGTCATAAAAAAGGGTTGGGAACTCCTGAGGAACGTGCTGTTCCTGGACTCTTGATATCTCACTCTTCAAGGCCCCCCACTTACTCTTATTCCTTTCCCTTTACAAGAAACATCATCTCCCACCATCCAAGCCATTCTCTCTTCTTGCTGCTGCCATCAGGAAGGAGGTGCAGAACCCTTAGGTCTCACACCACCAGGATCAGGAACAGCCATGACCATTCAAGCACCTTGTTAATGAGAGAGGTCAGATGAGTGAGGCCAGACTGGTTCTAGCCGACAGTAACTCAAATCACCACGCGTGATGGCGGTGTGCGGAAGAACATCGCCCAATGCACACCAGGTCGACCCTTGAAGTGGATGGGCCACAAGCAGCAGTACATTCACAAAATACAGAAACACACTCAGTGGCCACTTTATGAGGCACCGTATCTCCTGTAACTAATAACATGGGCACTAAAACCAGAAGAAGAGGGCCTTTAAAGATGGTGATCGGTTGGAGCTTAAAAGAGTTCAGGAGGAACTCAGAGTACAGATAAGGGGGGCAAAGGAGCAGTATAGGAGGAAGCTAGAACAAAAGCTGCAGAAAAAAAGCATGAAGGAGGTGTGGGATGGGATGAAGATCATCACCGGATGCGGTGCAAAGCGGGGGGCAAACATAAGTGGAGATGTGGAGAAAGCGAACCAGCTGAACAACTTCTTCAACAGGTTCGACAGCACAATCTCACCCTCACTGCAGAAATCCACACCAGGCTTACTTCCCTCACAGGAAAATAGCCACTCACAGGAGACCTTGCCCACGCCCAGGATTACGGCTGCACAGGTGGAAGGTCAACTGAGGAAGATCTGTACCAGCAAGGCGGCTGGACCGGATGGAGTTTCCCCACGATTACTGAGGGCCTGTGCGACTGAGCTGGGAGAACCACTACAGCGCATCTTCAACATGAGCCTGGAGCAGAGAAGAGTACCCAGACAGTGGAAAACATCCTGTATTGTCCCGGTACCGAAGAAACCACAACCAAAGGAGTTGAATGACTTCAGACCTGTTGCCTTGACGTCGCACGTGATGAAGACCATGGAGCGGCTGATAATACAGAATCTGAGGCCACAAACCAGGCACGCCCAGGATCCTCTTCAGTTTGCGTATAAGGAGAAGGTGGGAGTGGAGGATGCTATCACGTATTTGCTGCACAAATCACTCTCTCACCTAGATGGGGTCAGTTGTGCTGTGAGGATTACATTCCTTGACTTCTCTAGTGCCTTTAACACCATCCAGCCCAAGATCTTAAGGCACAAACTAACGGAGATGGGAGTAGACTCTCACATGGTGGATTGGATAGTGGACTACTTGACAGATAGACCTCAGTATGTGCGGTTGGGTGACTGTAGGTCTGACACGGTGGTCAGCAGTACAGGAGCGCCGCAGGGAACCGTACTCTCTCCGGTCCTGTTCACCCTGTACACATCAGACTTCCAATATAACTCGGAGTCCTGCCATGTGCAGAAGTTCGCTGATGACACGGCCATAGTGGGGTGTGTCAGGAATGGACAGGAGGAGGAGTATAGGAAACTGATACAGGACTTTGTGATATGGTGCAACTCAAACTACCTGCGTCTCAATATCACCAAGACCAAGGAGATGGTGGTGGACTTTAGGAGATCTAGGCCTCATATGGAGCCAGTGATCATTAATGGAGAATGTGTGGAGCAGGTTAAGACCTACAAGTATCTGGGAGTACAGTTAGACGAGAAGCTAGACTGGACTGCCAACACAGATGCCTTGTGCAGGAAGGCACAGTGTCGACTGTACTTCCTTAGAAGGTTGGCGTCATTCAATGTCTGTAGTGAGATGCTGAAGATGTTCTATAGGTCAGTTGTGGAGAGCGCCCTCTTCTTTGTGGTGGCATGTTGGGGAGGAAGCATTAAGAAGAGGGATGCCTCACGTCTTAATAAGCTGGTAAGGAAGGCGGGCTCTGTCGTGGGCAAAGTACTGGAGAGTTTAACATCGGTAGCTGAGTGAAGGGCGCTGAGTAGGCTACGGTCAATTATGGAAAACTCTGAACATCCTCTACATAGCACCATCCAGAGACAGAGAAGCAGTTTCAGCGACAGGTTACTATCGATGCAATGCTCCTCAGACAGGATGAAGAGGTCAATACTCCCCAATGCCATTAGGCTTTACAATTCAACCGCCAGGACTTAAGAACTTTTTAAAAGCTATTATTAATGCTTTTTGAGATAGTGATTTAGATGCATATCATATTTTTTACTGAGTTAAGTATTGTATGTAATTAGTTTTGCTACAACAAGTGTATGGGACATTGGAAAAAAAGTTGAATTTCCCCATGGGGATGAATAAAGTATCTATCTATCTATCTAATTGTATGTGGTGTGTGAGATCTTGGTGCGCCATGACTTGCAACAGGAATACTGATGACGAACGGGCTGGTATCCAAACACGAGTCCATGTAGTCGCAAATATTTATTTTAAACGGCACCAAGGTAATCCCATTAATAATTGATCCCTTCGTGGCTTCTCCTCTTCCACCAAAATCCGTCAACATCAATCCAGGTAAGCGGGAGGAAAGAAGTCACCCCTACCTGGTATCTGCCGGGATTTACACCTTACTCCTTCCGTTTCACGGTGGCCTGCCCGGGACAGGTGTCTGAGGGAAGGCACTGGGCAAGGGAGAAGTCCATCCCGGCCCGCAGCGCTGAGGGAAAGGGGGAAGGGAGGTCTGGGAGGTCTGACCGGTCTGGCGGCAGCGATCCGGCGAACGTCAGTCGCTGAGAGGAGTGCCTGCCTGCCACTGAGTGAATGTAATCAGACGTGGTGAGGTTGGTGCGTGTGTGTGAGGTTGTGTCAGTGTAAATATATCTCGGTGTGAATCCGCCTCCCTCTCGCTCTGAGTCGGTACATGATGCACCATCAATAACTCACTCTGAGACGTAAAAAGCGAGGTATCGGCTTTTATTGACTGGAAGAATGAACAACACTACATCCTGGGGAATGAGGCTGGGCATCAGGCCTCAATCGCCATTATACAGGGGTCTGTGGGAGGAGCCACAGCAGCAGTCAGCAGGGGTCTGTGGGAGGATGATGCACCATCAATAACTCACGCTGAGACTTAGGAAGTGAGATATCGGCTTTTATTGACTGAAGAACAACACTACATCCTGGGAAAATGAGGGAGAGCAGCAGACCACAGTCGCCTTTATACAGGGGTCTGTGGGAGGAGCCACAGGGGCAGTCAGCAGGGTCTGTGGGAGGAGCCACAGGGGCAGTCAGACAGGTATATCTAGTTCACCACAGAGGAGCCACAGGAGCAGTCCAGACAGGTATATCTAGTTCACCACAGAGGAGCCACAGGAGCAGTCCAGACAGGTATATCTAGTTCACCACAGAGGAGCCACAGGAGCAGTCCAGACAGGTATATGTAGTTCACCACAGTACAGTATATGCTTTGTGTGCTTGTGGTGGGGAGTGCCGGTATATGCTTTGTGTGCATGCATTTCTGCATGTCGCTGAGCCTGCGTCCCACTGAGTGTGTGTGAGAGTCAGACAGGATCATGGAATCATATGCGTCATTTGGCCTACTATCTCCACGCCAGCAATCAAGTATCAATCTGTACTAATTCCATGTTCCAGCACTCAACCTGTATGTCTCTAGCGCTGATTTCAAGTGCTCTTCTAAGTATTTGGTATTAGTAATGGTTTATTATTGTCACATGTAGCAACATAATTTCTTCCCCACCTTCTTACTCTGACCTCTCATATTTTTTCTCCAGTCCTGATGAAGGGTCTCAGCCTGAACCGTGAACTGTTACTCTTTTCCATAGATGCTGCCTGGCCTGCTGAGTTCCTCCAACATTTTGTGTGTCTTGCTTGGATTCCAGCATTTGCAGATTTTTTTCTTGTTTGTGACTACACTGCAAAGTCTCTTCTAGGGATGTTTAGATCCCTGTAGAAGTTTAAATCTTCCCTTCGGAGACCTCTGCTGCTCGCCGGCTCTTCGACCATGTGCTCACCTATCACCTACTACCTTGTACTTCTTCCTCCACTCCCCCGCCTTCTTACACTGACTTCTCATCTTTATTGTCCAGTTCTGCTGAAGGGTCTCGGCCTGAAACGTCGACTGTTTACTCTTTTCCATAGATGCTGCCTGGTCTGTGAGTTCCTCCAGCATTTTGTGTATCTTGCTTGTGTATGGTTCATACAGTTCAGATCATTACACAATGCATTGAGGTAGAACAAGGTAAAAAAAATCTTAAACCTTATGAGACCACCTTTCTTCACTAATACCCTCAGGCAGTTCCAGATTTCAACCCTCTTTAGATGAACAGAATCTTCCTCAGATACTCTCTAAAACCTACACTTACTGTAAGTGTCTGTCCTCTGGTTATAGATACCCCCACTAAAAGGAGAATTTTCTTAATATCTACCCTCATTGTAGCCCTCATAACATTGTATATCTCAATCCAATCCTCATTCTCAGCTCTGAAGAAAACAATATCAGACTATCCAGATTCACCTCACAGGTGAAATGTTCCATCCCAATGAAGAAAGAGTGATGAAATGCTTTGGGAGGTTGGTCGTGGCTAGAATCAATTCCTGCCTCAGCAAAGACCTGGGCCCACAGCAATTTGCCCATGACTACAATGGCTCAATGGTAGATACAATCTCAATGGCTCTTCACATGACCCTAGATCATCTGGACAATACAAACACCTATGTCAGGATGCTGTTCATTGACTATAGCTCAGTGTTTAACACCATCATTCCCACAATCCTGATTGATAAGCTACAGAACCTGGGCCTCTGTACCTCCGTCTGCAATTGGATCCTTGACTTCCTAACCAGTCGACCAAATCCTTGTGAATTGGTGATAAAACACGGGCGCACCTCAGGGGTGTGTGCTTAGCCCACTGCTCTACTCTCTCTATACCCATGACTGTGTGGCTAGGTATAGCTCAAATATCATCTATAAGTTTGCTGATGATACAACCATTGTTCGTAGAAGCTCAGACGGAGAAGAGAGGGTGTACAGGAGTGGGATGTACCAGCTAGTTGAGTGGTGTCGCAGCAACAACCTTACACTCAATGCCACTAAGGTAAAGGAAGACAAACCAATCCTCATAGAAGGATTGAAGTGAGTAATTTCAAGTTCCTGGGTGTCAAGATTTCTGAAGATTTAACCTGGTCGCAGCATATCGATGCAGCTATAAAGAAGACATGACATTGGCTATATTTCATTAGGAGTTTGAAGAGATTTGGTTTGTCAACTTAAAACACTTGAAAATTTCCATAGATGTTCTGTGAAGAGCATCCTGACAGGCTGCATCACCGTTTGGTATGGACAGGCCACTACACCGGACCGAAAGAAGCAACAGGAAGTTGTAAAATTAGTCAGCTCCACCTTGGGTACTAGCCTTGGTAGTACCCAAGACATCTTCAGGGAGCGGTACTTCAGAAAGGAGACGTCCATTATTAAGGACCCCCATCACCCAGGACATACCCTCTTCTCATTGTTACCACCAAGAAAGAGATACAGAAGCTTGAAGGCACACACTCAGCGATTCAGGAACAGCTTCTTCCACTCTGCCATCCGATTTCTAAATGGACATTGAACCCCATGAATACTACCTCACTTAAAAAAAAATATTAATTAAGTTTTTGCACTATTTTAAATCTATTCAATATATAGTTACTGTAAATGATTTATTTATTATTTAATTTTTCCTTCAATATTTTATTGTTCTGCTGCTGCCAGTGATATTAACCTAGTCTCTGATTCTGATAGGATAAGGCTTTGGCCATGGTGCTGTGCTTTATCCTTGGTGTTTAGTCTATGTTAGTGCATTAACAACGAAAACTTGCCTTTGTAATGTTTTGTAGGGAGTCTGTTGGGGTCCTGGATAATGTAGGAGAGTTGAGGCGGGAAGGATTAAGGGAAGCAGGGACCAGACAGTTAGGTATAGATGGTGTGTTGTCTGATGGAAGATTTGGAAGAGGCTTGGACATAGAACAGTACAGCAGAACAAGGAGTAGAAAAGAAGGGAAGGGATAGAAAGAAAGAACTTGAGTGAGAAAGAGAAAGGTGTGAAAGAGAGAAGGAATGTGAGAAAGAAAAAAGAGAGAAAGAAGCCGGAGCTGGGAGAGAAGCAAGTATCGAAGTTGATCCAGAGACAAAAGCTGAGAAAAGGACAAGAAACCTCACTCACCTCAACGCTGAACTGACTCCACACCCTAGAGAAATAGCTCCAACGACTCCATATTATTTATTAATTGTTTGTATTATTTACACGATTTGTCTTTTGCAAATTGGTTGTCAGTCTTTATTATTTATAATTTTTCATCAATTCTATTGCATTGCTTTTTATTTCAAAGGTTTCAAAGGTACATTTAATGTCAGAGCAATGTATACTATTTACATCCTGAAATTCTTTTTCCTGTAAATGCCTGCAAGAAAATGACTCTCAAGGTGGAGACATATACACTCAGTAGCCATTTTATCAGGTACACCTGTACACTTGCTCGTTAATGTAAATAGCTAATCAGCCAATTATGTGGCAGCAAATCAATGCATAAAAGCATGCAGGTATGATCAAACATAAGACCAAACATCAGTATAGGGAAGAAATGTGATCTAAGTGACTTTGACAATGGAAAGATTGTTGGTTCTAGATGGGGTGGTTTGAGTATCTCAGAAACTGCTGATCTCCTGGGATTTTCATACACAACAGTCTCTAGAGTTTGCAGAGAGTGGTGTGAGAAACAAAAAGGCATCCAGTGAGTGGCAGTTCTGTGGGCAAAAATGTTGTGTTAATGAGCGAAGTCAGAGGAGGATGGCCAGGCTGGTTCAAGCTGTCAGGACGGCTGAGGTAACTCAATTGGCTAATCGTTGCAACAGTGATGTGTGGCAGAGCATCTCTGAACACATCAAACTTAAAAGTAGATAGGTTACAGCAGGAGAAGACGACATTGGGTTCCATTCCTGTACCTGATACACACTGGGCCACTGAGGGTAAATGCACTTCGATAATAAATTTACTTTGAACTTTGTAAAGTAGGGCACTGGATTTCACAACTCTGCAATCTATAAGCTCAAACAGTTCAGACAATCCAGAAAGTTAAAATTTTCATGAGTTAGTTTAATGTCTAACAGGAATATCACTTTTCTCTTGGCTTGTGTTTGACAGTCATTGACCTTAGTGGCAGTGCTGAGAGACTGCAGAGTAAATGGTTGCTGAGTGATTATTCATTACTTAGGCATGATTGTGCCATTTTGGCTTAAGTAAATATTGAAGTAGTTTAATGGCTGGAAACCAAAAAATCTTCTGGAATGTTTTATTTTCCATAATTTAATAAGAGTGAATTAAAAAATAACTGCTGTGTATTAATCAAATGTAATTAATCCAAGGCGTTTGTCCGAATCCGAATTAGAATTACTGACATATGGCGTGAAATTTGCTGTTTTGCGGCAGCAGTACATTGCAATGTATTAAATAATAATAAATATATATAGTGCAAAAAGAAAGCAAAAAATAGTAAGGTTTGGCCATGGGTTAATTGTTTGGAAGCTTTTCTTAAAAATGTTGAGTGTGAGTCTTCAGGCTTCTGTACCTCCTCTCTGATGGTAGCAATGAGAAGAGGGAATGTCCTGAGTGCTGGGTGTCCTTAATGATTGATGCTGCCTTTTTGAGGCATCACCTTTTGAAGATGGCCTCATTGCTTGGGCGGCTAGTGCCCATGATGGAGCTGGCTGAGTTTACTAAAACTGGAGGGCAAAGTTTTAAGATGAGAGGGTAAAATTTAAAGGAGACCTGGGGAGTTTTTCACATGAGCTGCCAGAGGAAGTGGTAGAGATGGGTGCCATTACAATATTTAAAAGACATTTGGACAAGTACATGGATAGGAAAGATTTAGAGCAAGGGTTCCCAACATTTTTATGCAGTAAACCAATACCAATTCCCAGGTTGGGAATCACTGGCTAAGAAGGATATTGACTAAAATCAGCTAAATTAGACTATCTCATATAATCTTGATTCTTTGACCATCATCTTGCCAGCATTATCAGCAACATTCCCTCTAATTCTTTTTTACATTTGCATGGACCAACCATTGCTCTGAGTTGGAAATGTTTACACAGCCTGAAAATTGCGCGGCATGTTAAATGCTGTTTTTGGTAATATGCATACTATGAATATTTTTTTTAAAGAAATATTTTTTTTATTAGTTTTTCAAAACATTTTACAAATTAAAAACCCCAAATCCCAATGAGGAGCATTAATACAGTGCAAAATTAAGCATACAATAACAATATGCTACAAAGGAAGAGAATTTAACAAAAAAGCACCTAAATTAAAGACAAGTAAGCTTAGTGTCTTCCCCAAGCCCCACAACACAAGAAAAAAAACAACAACTCCAGACCGACCACAACACAATTTAAAGAGTATAGGTCAGGACAGTCAAACTCCCAGACTGTGAATACACTTAGCAACAGAGGATAATAATGCCTACTACCAGAAAAAAAAGGGAGCTGAAAGCAAGGGACCGAAAAGAAGAAAAAAAAGAAAAAAAACCCTAGTCAAGAGGAAGGTAATGAAAGTACTCGATAAAAGGTCCCCAGACCTTATGGAACTTTAGATCCGAATTAAGAACTGAATAATGAATTTTTTCGAGGTCCAAGCAGGCCATAATGTCATTAAGCCATTGCGCATGAGTGGGTGGGGCAACATCTCTCCATCTAAGGAGGATCAAGCGTCTCGCCAGGAGAGAGGCAAAGGATAGTATTCGGCATTTGGTCGGACCCAGACATAAATCTGTCTCGCCCCAAAAACTGAACAGAGCAATTAAGGGGTTTGGTTCTAGGTGCTGATTCAGAATACCCGATAATGTAGTGAAGACATCTTTCCAGAATTTCTCCAAGCTAGGACAGAGCCAGTACATATGAATGAGAGAGGCCACACCCCTCTTGCATTTATCACAGAGCGGACTAATGCCAGGGTAGAATCGAGATAGCTTAGATTTAGACATATGGGCTCTATGAACAATCTTAAACTGTAAAAGGCAATGGCGAGCACAAAGAGAGGTTGAGTTAACCAATTTGAGAACTGAGTCCCAGCTCTCCTTGGATAAGGAGATATTTAAATCCTGCTCCCAGGCCATTTTAATTTTATCCACAGGGGCCCGTCGTAAGGCTGCTAGTTTATCTCGGATAATTGATATTAAACCTTTACCTAGTGGATTAATGGAAAGAAATAGGTCCATAGCATTTTTCGCAGGCATTTCAGGAAAGTTAGGAATTAAAGGAGCAATAAAGTGTCGGATTTGGAGATATCTGAAAAAGTGAGCGTTAGGCAGGTTGAACTTAACAGAGAACTGTTGAAAAGAAGCCGAGCGATTATCAATGAAGAGATCTTCAAAATGTCTAATGCCCTTCCTATACCAAACATGGAATGCTAAATCGTACGTAGTAGGTAAAAAAAGGTGATTATGTGCGACAGGGCTAGAAACGGAAAACCCCTGGAAACCATAGCATTTCCTGAACTGAGCCCATATACGCAAAGTGTGTCTAACAAAAGGATTAACTATTGATCTGGGCAGACTACTAGGGAGTGCAGAGCCAAGAAGTGCAGATATAGATCATTCTTTAGTGGAGCTAAAAAATCAATTACTAATGCATAAAAGGCAGCAGGCATATAAAAAGTCAAGCAGTACAATAGCAGTCTGGGAGCAGAGATGTAAACATAGATTCGTAAAATCAAAACATATACATGTCCTGAGCAATAAAGAGAAACAATAAATACAGTGAGTGATGTTGGACCTGGAAAACCCACCCCACTCACACAACCCAAAACTAGATGGCTACTAAAACAAGTAGCTAGCTGTACCAAAAAAATTAACCCAAATACAACTTCCAGATCTGTGTCATTAACAACAGTTCCATATAAATACTATAGCAAATAGTAACTAGTTTATGCACTAGAAAACATAACTACAGATTAGAACACCTTCTGCAGAAATATAAAACTTAATACAGAGAAAATCGGAAGAAAACCAAAACTAACCTACTCGCGAAAAATTATAGAAGAATAAAGTAAGAGAAAGGAAAAAAAAGGTAAAAAAAAGGAGAGGAAGGGGAAAATTATAAATTCAAGATGAGTATTTATCAACCATTTACAGAGAGGAGAGAAAAAAATTCAGAGATTAGAAAAAAGGGGTGAAGAAAAGAAAAAAAGATAAAATAAATAAATATTTAAAAAAAGGAAAAATAAATCAGCAATTGAACTGTGAACCAACGAACAGGGAGGCCTTCACTAAAGACTTCGAACCTCCAAAACAAGTTAGAGTCAGTTGTAGAACTCTGTAGATAAAGTTATACAAGAATAAAAATAGATTACACACACACCAAATCCCGGGAGAGATTGTCAACAGCCCTTAGAGTTTCAATGAATAATGTCTGAGTGATTCAAGTGAAGTCTGAGTCCAGAAAAAGTAATTTTACTACGACGAGTACTTATCCACCATTTTAGGAGGTCCGATCAGATTCCGAAGATGACTGGATAGCTGGAAGACTTGCCACAAATGCTTCAGCTTCCTTCACTGATTTGAACCACTTGTATTTTCCAGTATTAAGCTTGATTCGTAGATCGGCAGGAGTACGAAGAGAGGGTTTAAAACCACGATCAAAAAGCACTTTCATTGCGCCTTTAAACTCAGCGCGCATCTTTAAGGTCTGGGGTGCAAAATCTTCCACAAAGCGAATGGTTGTATCCTGGAAAGGAAAATACCCCCTGCGACGTGCCTCTACAATCAGACTGTGTTTTACCTGGTATTGATGGAAACACAAGATTACTGGTCGCGGACGGGAGCTCAGAATTCCGGGGGGAACGTAAACTCTGTGTGCCCGTTCGAGCTCGGGCGGGTTCGGAAGCAAATCTTTCCCGAATATCTCACAGAGAAACTTGGCGAAAAACTTCACGGTTGATCCCTGTTTGGTCGCCTCTGGCAATCCAAGAATTCTAAGATTGCAGCGTCTGCTGCGATTTTCGAGATCCACCATTTTGGAAAGAAGTTTGTTAGATTTTTCCTCTAAGCTGGAACAGAGAGTCTCCAAGTATCGAACACGACTTTCTAAATCTTCAGAAGTCGAATCGATGCGAGATAGGTGTTCGGCATGCTTGTCCACTTTATCGTTGATCCGATCCAGTTTGTCTTCCAACTGTTTGAAAGCGGTTTTAAATTCCTTTAAAATTTTGTCTCGGAGCTTTCCGAGCGCAACCAGGGTCTCGTCTCAGGGCGCCATAGCTTCCTTTCTCCTGGATTTAGAACTCTTGCTAGACATTGTAAGTTAGATATGTTCACAGGCAAGTAAGAGATACCAAAAAAATTCCTAACTAAGGTTTAAAAAATGGAGACTTTTAGTGCAAAGACAGAGACAGTAACGGAACAAAAGTTCGGAGCAGCTAAACAATCGCCATCTTACCGGAAGTTCCTCAGGAGACGTCCATTATTAAGGACCCCTATCACCCAGGACATACCCTCTTCTCATTGTTACCACCAAGAAAGAGATACAGAAGCTTGAAGGCACACACTCAGCAATTCAGGAACAGCTTCTTCCCCTCTGCCATCCGATTTCTAAATGGACATTGAACCCCATGAATACTACCTCACTTTAAAAAAAAATTATATTAATTGTTTTTGCACTATTTTTAATCTATTCAATATATAGTTACTGTAAATGATTTATTTATTATTGAATTTTTCCTTCAATATTTTATTGTTCTGCTGCTGCCAGTGATATTAACCTGGACTCTGATTCTGATAGGATAAGGCTTTGGCCATGGTGCTGTGCTTTATCCTTGGTGTTTAGTCTATGTTAGTGCATTAACAACTAAAACTTGCCTTTGTAATGTTTTGTAGGGAGTCTGTTGGGGTCCTGGATAATGTAGGAGAGTTGAGGCGGGAAGGACTAAGGGAAGCAGGGACCAGACAGTTAGGTATAGATGGTGTGTTGTCTGATGGAAGGGTTGGAAGAGGCTTGGACATAGAACAGTACAGCAGAACTTCAGCCATGAACTTTTCAAGCAAGTTTACCCAATCGACCTCTGCTAGCTCCTACATAATTCCCCCAAAATTAGCCCTGCTCCAGTTTGGTACCCAAATCTGTGGTTCTATCCTATCCTGCTGCATCACTGTCTTAAAGCTGAAAGAATTATGACAGTCTTAAAACTAGAGCCAAAGTGACCACTTCATTTACCTGCTCTGCCTTTACTGAATGGTACGAAGATCAAGCCAACACATGTTCCCGGAGAAAATAGTAATGACTGATTTTATTTTTCAGATCATGGCGTCTGTCAAAATTGAATGTGTCGTGAACGGGCGGTATTCAGTTGCAGAAAGCCCAGTTTGGGAAGAGAAGGACGGCACTCTTCTCTATACGGATATCACTGAACAGAATGTGTACAGGTGGAATCCTGTTGATAACCAAATTAAAAAAATCCATGTTGGTAAGAAAATTGTGTCTCAATTTACTTCTGAATTGAATAAGGGCAGAACAAACTGTTTGCCAGCCATCACACCCCTCATGCTCCCTAAACCATAATGGGTCTTTTATCTTGTCTCACCGTTCTGTGTTGAGATACTGTAAGCCATGGAAAAAAGTTGAATTTCCCCATGGGGATGAATAAAGTATCTATCTATCTATCTATCTATCTATCTATCTCGTAATGTTATTCCTCCTTGCTTCTCGCCTCAGCAACCTTTTTGATGATCTGTATTGCTCTCATTTTTACTGGACTCGAGACAGATTGTGTGAGGGGAGTTTGGTGAGAACGCTATTGGGTTGAGCAAGGCGCTGGAGGATCTTGGCACCTGGAGAAAACACATGCGTTGGGAAATTATTGTTACATGTGAGTTGGCTGGAGGAGTGGAGATACGTCTCTGGTGTAGGGCACTCCTTTTCCCCTGCTAGCTGCAGGTCACCCTTGGGCAGGTTTAAGCACCTGATTAGCCCCTCCCCCCCCAACCCCAGTCAGGGTCACATGAAGCCAGGGTGTATAGTGGATGGTTGTTTGAGCAGCTGGTGTATATCACAAGCCCTGGTTATGCCACCACTGATGCCAGGCAGACATCCTGAAAAGTATTGATAACGGCTGGGGTCAGCCATCTTGTAAAGACACTGCCCAGAAGGAGTAATAGCAAACCACTTCTGTAGAAAATTTTTCCACAAACAATCATGGTCATGACACTGTGATCGCCCACATCATACGACATGGCACATAATGATGATGGCGACTGGGAGTAGAAGATGTGAGGTGCTATTACAGCCAAAGTAAAGGTCAAACCCGTGATCAGTGAGGCCTGGGGTTGATACCCACAGGTCCGCGAAGTCCGGAGGGTAAAACTGAAGGTGGAAGGTCAGAGCTTGGCAAGCTGGGAGGTAGAATGCCGGAAGGTCAAAGACCAGAGTTGCGAGTCTGGAGGTAGAGGTCCAAAGTTCGCAGACCCTGGGTTGGTTTGTCCGGAGGTTGGAGGCCTGATATCTGTGAGTCTGAGAATCTGGAGCCAGGGACTAGATGACCGAAGGTGACCTGTCACGGGGTTGGAGGTCTATATGTGTGTATGTGTGGGTGGGAAGAGGGCTTGTTACCCTGTTGTTCTCTTGTTTCATTGTTGTTGCTGCTTGTGTTGTCGTGCTGAACGTTGTGGGCATGTTATGTTGGCGCTGGAATGCGTGGTGACCCTGCAGCACATCTTTGGGCATGCTGGCTGTTACTGCAAATGATGCATTTCACTGCACTCGTTTCAGTGTACATATGATAAATAAATCTGAATCTAAATAATTATGATATTATGGCAAAACTAAACTGTCCATTTTAACCAAATAACCCATTTTCCTCAGTTAAATGACTTTGGTGAGAAGGTGTATAAGTTCCCACATATGTGTTGCTAAACATACAATTCCATCCCACCATCTCTTCTGGAAGGGGTTTGCAACATTAAGCACACCATACACCATAGTGTAGGAAGTTGTATCTTGTATCTTGCCCAATTTCCCTCGGGGCCAATAAACTATGTCTGTCTGTCTGTGTGAGTTGGACAGATGAAGACTATGTTTATCTTCTTTGTAGATAAAAGTTGTAACTGGAATGTGCTGCAGAAAAATGTTCTAAAACATAATCTATTTTTTTTGTTATTGTGTGTTTTCAGATGCAACTGCTGGTTCTGTTGTTCCTCGAAATTCTGGGGGTTATGTCCTGGCTCTTGGAAAAAGGTTGGCTTTTTTGGATTGGGAGAAACAGGTGGTTACTGACATAACTGAGATCGACCGTGAGAAATCAAACATTAGATTCAACGATGGCAAGGCTGACCCAGCGGGGCGCTTTCTGGCAGGTTTGAGTTTCAAACATATCTTGCTAGTACCACCTTATTCCACTGTGTCTCAATTCATCAGCTACTGAATCCCACCTCCCCCCAACTCCCCACCCATGCCTTTGTTACCTCTATACTTGATTATTCCAATTCTCTCTTCAGTGGCCTCTCACTCTCTGCCTTCTTCAAGTTGAACTCATCCAGAAGTCTGCTCTTCATGTCCTATCTTCCTGACCTATCACCAATCTGCATTGACTTTTGCAATCTGACAGCTTTAAAATAGTCACAGAGAGCTGAACAGCACAGACATAGACTCTTGGGCCCAGTTTGTCCCCACCAACCAAGTAATCTAGTCTGATTTGCCTGCATTTGGCCCATATCCTTCTCAACCTTTCTTCTCCGTGTACCTGTATAGATGTCTTTTAAACATTATAATTCTACTTGCCTCTACTCTTGAGAGAATTTAAAAAGGAAAAGAGAAAAAGAAATGGGGATTGAGTGAGATAGAGAGTTACAAGAGCATTGAAAGAAATGAGAGAAGGAAAAAGAGTGAGAGAAGAGAGTGTGGGAGTGTATACTTTAGTAAATGCAGTGAGTATCCATGAATGCATGTTGCTAAGAAGGTATTTTGAGAGGCAGCGACATTTATTCTAACCTTCAGTCATGGCAATCTGAGATTTTAAGTACTGGATTTTTTTAGGAAAGGTACAATTTTAATACAGTATTGCCATTTTATTTCAGGGACAATGGGAATGGAGACTCGTCCAGATGTATTTGAAAGGCACCAGGGATCTCTTTATGCCTTGCAGACAGATCATTCGGTAGTCAAACACTTGGACCAGGTGGATCTTTCCAATGGCCTAGCGTGGTCATTGGATCACAAGATCTTCTATTATATAGACAGCTTGCATTTTTCTGTGGATGCATTTGACTATGATCTGCAGTCAGGAAAGATCTGTATGTATTGCACCTTTATTCATTTGCATGCTTAATTTTTCTAACTTATTTATAAGATTCAGGATTGCTTAATGTCATTTCCAGTGCACAACTGTAAAGGAGAACAAAATAATTGCTACTCAGGATCTGATACAGAACAAAAATAAACACAATGAGATGAAGAATGCAATAATTTAAAAAAACACTATAAAAAATAAATATTGATTGATTGAGATACAGTGTGGGAGTCGCACCACCCAGCAACCCCTGATTTAACCCTAGACTAATCACGGGACAATTTACAATGACCAATTAACTTACCAATCAGTACGGCTTTGGACTGTGGGGGGAACCGGAGCACCCGGTGGAAAACCATGCAGTCACGGGGAGAACGTACAAACTCCTTACAGGTAGCAACAGGAATTAAACCCGGGTTGCCAGTACTGTAAAGCCTTGTGCTAACTACAGTGGTACAGTGCCACCTGTACATAGCCTGTACGCTATCATACATAGCTTTTCTATGTACAAACTGTATTTAAATAAGCTATCTAAATACATAAGATAGCTTATAGATAGAGATTGATTGTGTGCTCATAAAGTGATGCTAGGCACAGGAGTGTCTGTCCATAAGGTGACTTTGACAGGAAATGATAAACGGGTGGTGCAGTGTATATCCAGTAATTTTTCTGTGAGCTGCCCACAAAAAGTCACCAACTACCATCAGCGCTATTATAAAAAAAATTCTTAATACTTTATTTTTCTTCTTATTATTGATATATTGCTTAGCTTTGTTAATCAGTTATTTGCTAATTTAATTCTTCATTGTATATAATGATATATTGACTTGATTACCTTAATGTATTTTTTTGGTTGATCTTCAATAATAATTAATAAAAAAGATTTTAAAAATGAAATGAAAAAAAATCTCAATCACTGTTTGTTTAATGACTAGTTTTTTGTAAAAGTCTATTGTATTTCCTTTTTCCTGTAAATGCCTGCAAAGGAAGGATATAGTAATATATAATAAATTTACTTTGAACTTTGAATAATGTGGATGATACATCAGATGTTAGCTGGCATTAGTTGCCCAGAGTTCAAGTTGGAGCTGGCTACCCCTCTGGCCTGTTGTTGCCCCTCATTAGTACCTTTTTGGTATTAAGTAGTGTGGCAACCACACTCACTTATCCTACATTTTAGTAGTCTGTCTAGCAGCTGGACAGCCGATTGTGGATCAGGAGATGAGCAGAGCAAGCAGTCTCTTGTAGCAATCATACAAAGGGTGATTGATAAGATCATGGCCTAAGGTAAAAGGAGTCAATTTTAGAAACCCCAGCATATTTATTTTTCAACATAGTCCCCTCCTATGTTTACACACTTAGTCCAGCGGTCGTGGAGCATACGGATCTTGAACCTCCAGAAAGTGTCCACAGATGAGTGATCGACAAGTTTGTGGCCTAAGATGGAAGGAGATGAGTTATACAGCTCTCTTTAAATGCATATGCAGGTCAACTCTTTGAGTGATTATGCAGAAAGTTTGAAGTTAATAATTCATCTCCTTCTACCTTAGGCGATGAACCTATCTATCACTCCTAATGAGTTATTAACTTTAAACTTTCTGCATAATCACTGAAAGAGTTGAACTTAATGTGCATTTAACGAGAGCTGTGTAACTCATCTTCTATCTTAGGCCACAAACTTATCAATCACCCATGCTGTGGACACTTTCTGGAGGTCCAAGATCTGTATGCTCCACGACCGCTGGACTAAGTGTGTAAATGTAAGAGGAGAACGTGTTGAAAAATAAATGTGCTAGGTTTTCTAAAATTGACTCCTTCTACCTTAGACCACAAAGTTATCAATCACCCCTTGTAGGAGTGGAATAAGTATCATGAGAGGGTGAACAAAACAGCCATAATTGAATGATAGAGCAGACTTAATGGGCCAAATGGCCCAATTCTAGTCCTATGACTAAATACTTCATACTGAGTGAATGTGATTACTCCGTCTCAGTTCACCTATGCATTTATTCATTCTTTAAATACTTCACGAGTTTCTGCTTGTTGTTCTATGCACACAAAATGTTGGAAGAACCCAACAAGTCAGAGGGCACCTATGGCGGTGGATGAATAGCCAATGTGTCGGACTGGTCCTAATGAAGGGTCTCAGCCCAAACATTGATTGTTTCTTCCTCTCCATAGATGCTGCCTCGCCTGCTGAGTTCCACCAGCATTTTGTGTGTGTCCCTAAAAACAATTGTTTTCTCTCTTCCCCAGTTCTCTTGAAGGAAGCTAAACCTGAGATGTTAACTATTTCTCTTCCCACAGATGCAGCCTGACCTGCTGAGTGTTTCCAGCATTTTCTGTTTTACTTCGGATTTCCAGAATCAGTTTATTGATTTTTCAATTCCTGTGAGATAAAATACATTCAAGAAGTAGTAATCATTTGTAAACTATCTGTATGTTTTGAATAGCAAATCGAAGGGTCGTTTACAAGCTTGAACAAGGTGTGATCATACCTGACGGGCAATGCATTGACAATGAAGGGAAGCTCTGGGTTGCTTGTTATAACGGCGGGAGCATCCTTCGTATCGACCCAGAGACAGGTGAGAACACTACTTCAGGAGATTTCTATTTAGTTCATCCCAAGCAAGAGCCTAGGTTGGGAGAAAGAATCAGGAGTAACGAAGGAGAAACCAGAAATTAGGATTTAGGAGAGTTCTGACTCGTACACTAACTGAGAGGAATGAGGGGGTATCTCATCCCTGTCAAATACTCCACAATTTGAAACCTATCAAATATTGAAAGGCCTAGTTCCCAAAGTGGGCGATATTCCCCCCCCCCCACCCCCGGGGGATGAGTGAGTTTGTAAAGGGGCGCACAGTAGCAAGGGGGGGTGCGTAGCTGAAGGATTACACTTCAATTTAAGAAATGATGAGCATTTGATCCTTAGCGCCTCATAATTGATTACATTTATCATTTGATCACCTCATCTCTTGCTAATCTACTTAGACTTTGCTCGAAGCAAAGTTATAGTCGTAATAAAGCAATTGGGCACTTATGTACTTGGCATATTATGTGAAATCGGGACTGAAGAAATTTGTTATTTCTGGACCCATCTCAAGCATTATTGCCTTTCACTACTGTGGTCCAGTGTTAGCTAGTACGATTCTCATACTCTAAACACACTATGACACAACTCCTGTGAATTAGGTAACATTTAGAATCTGCCCTTTTGAATGGTCTTGACCACATTTCTCCAGTCCATGGCCCCATCGAGATAGATATTGCTGCCTCACTTTATGTACTTTCAGGCGGAGGGTCAGGTTTTGTCTGAGCTATGATGATGTCATAACTTCCGCCATTATTGATCACAGCACTTGGACTTAAACAATACGTGATTGACCATGGTTGTTAATCCATAATGAAAATGGCAGAAGCAGACCAAAGCAGAAAGAAGTATAGGCAGTATAGCGTGGAGTATCTGAAATATGGGTTTATACCAGAACCAAGCAACCAACAGTAGCCAAAGGTCAAAACGTTTTTTTTCCAAATGAAGCAATGAAACCATCCAAGCTTCTTGAAGAGAATACACGCTGATAAAGCAAACAAGAACTTGATTTATTTTCAGTCACTTCATGAAAACTTTCAGAAATGGAAAACACTTCAAACCATGTTTGCCAGCAGTTCACAACTGTTTCAAGTGATTCATGAAATAAGCGAGGAGAGGCTTCCCGAAGCAGAAATGAAGTGATTCTTGAAGAAACAAAGAAACCATTGTTCAAACCAATCCCAGCCAAGAAGTACCTTTTCTGAAGAGACTATGAAGAGTGAGTTTTCTCAAAGTAACTGACCTTTCGCCGAAGTGGTCACCACACAACACCCAAACCATGTAAGGATTAACAGAAGTGTGTGCCACATATGGATTATACCAAGTGTCAGTCACACCCAAAATGCACTGAATGCCGCTGATTAACCCCAATCCTTTGGGTTCGTTCGAAGCCTGCAATCTTCACTCTCTCTCGCTTTCTCTCTCTCTCTCTCTCCTACAATTGCGCAACCATCGACTGCAACTCCCCGACAAAGCAACTGCCAACAATCCGCACTCCCCCCCCCCTTTTATACCAGTGGGATATGCCATCATGTGACGCTCACAGGTTACAAAGTCATGGGACACTCATGGGAATCACGAGACACTCACGGGAATCGACACTGTGGAGAGGTAACAACAAAACAGTGATGGTTTGTGTGCTTCATAAAGCATTTCATTGCTCATTGCTGAATCTGGAAAGCCCCAGACAGACAGACAGACAGACATACTTTATTGATCCCGAGGGAAATTGGGTTTCATTACAGCCGCACCAACCAAGAATAGTGAAGAAATATAGCAATATAAAAACCATAAATAATTAAATAATAATAAGTTAATCATGCCAAGTGGAAATAAGTCCAGAACCAGCCTATTGGCTCAGGGTGTCTGACACTCCGAGGGAGGAGTTGTAAAGTTTGATGGCCACAGGTAGGAATGACGCTTGGTATAATCCATATGTGGCACACACTTTGGTTAATCCTTACATGGTTTGGGTGTTGTGTGGTGACCACTTCGGCGAAAGATCAGTTACCTTGAGAAAACTTACTCTTCGTAGTCATAATTGGAGAAGAACTGATTCTGCCAGCGGTAAGGGAGGTTCTGAGTATGATTTTGCTTATGTCACCAGACCAAATAATAAGAGGGATTCCATTCAGCGACAACACTGTTGAAAGATGAATAGAAGAGATGTCTGAGAATGTGGAAGGTACAATGTGCAACATACTTGGGACAACAACATTTGCTCTGTTGATGATTTAACTTTGCCAAGCAATTAATTATTGCTTCTTGGTTACATTCGCTTCATAAAAGATGAAAATATGATTCAAGAGTTATTACTAGCAAGGACACTAGAAACAGATATAAAGGGAGAGTCAGTATTTAGGTTGCTGAGCAATTTATCAAAGGGAAGACATTGCTCTCACCAGCATTCTTGCTTCTGCAACAGGTGGGGCACCATCAATCACAGGATGCCACCGTCTTGAAAAAGTCTGTACCATTCACTGTGTAATTCACAGACAGCATCTTGTCACAAATAAACCTAAGTGATCAGCTGCACAAATCATTGAATCCTGTTATCACAGTGGTAAATAAAATCAAGTCCCATGCTCTCAGTTCTCAACCACTGTATTTCTAGAGCTTTGAATTGAGAATTTCTATTGCTGTTGCCCACAGAAATCAGATGGCTTTCAAAAGGAAACTAACTGAGATGCTTTGGAAACTGGGATAAAATTCTTTGAAGACTTGAATGCTTCATTCAGTAATCGATTCATGAATATTAGGATGGCATTGCTTATTTGTCAGAATTATTCACAAAGTTTAATCAAATCTTCAATTGTAAGGAAATTATGTAAATCTTATTAAAGTCAAGTCAGTTGGCTCCACAACTGTCCAAGTTAACCGTATTTAAGTGCAATACTGGGCATCATGACCTTTTCCAACTTCTGATCCTCTCTGAGTTGGAAGAGAAAGAAAGAATCCCAGATGATGATCTTCTCGTATACCTGGTTAAGCTGCATAAAGTCATGTCAGATAGGGTTCAAGATCTTGACCCAAATTCCAGACTGGGAAATTATCCATTCCTGAAAACTTGTAATGAGGAATTAACAGGAAGGATGGAGGAAGAACTGAACTTGCTACAAAATTATTGAGGATCAAAAAATCATATCAAGTCATTTGATTGCAGAACTAAATCTCTGAACGCTATCCTGCACTGTGGAAAAAAGTTCAAGATGTTCTTTATTGCCTTTCCAACATCATATTTAGTGGAGTGTGGTTTCAGTGCAATTGCTTAACTTCTTTCAAAGCAATGAAATAGACTGCAAATTACTGAAAGTGGGTATTTGAGACTCCTGAGTGATATTCAGCCTGATGTTAAGAAGCTGTTATCATGTCACCAAGCCTCATTGAAAGGCAAAAAGGCAATGAAGGAGTGAATAGTTGGACTACTAATGTATGCTTTAATATTGTTGATGAAAATCAATTTTACTGTAATTAATAAAGAGATAATTTTATTTGTAACATTAACTAGATTTGAATATTTTTACAATTGTCACTGCTTTGAATTTGCAATTCCTATTTTCTTTCACCATGCATTGTACACCTTTATAGTTTTTATGTAATGGCTGGTCAGGGAGAGGCGGACACTATGAGTGTGGTTTTGGAGCCAAGAGGCAGTAACCCAAAAATATTTGGGAACCACTGGCCAAGATAGAATGGACTTGGGGAGGATGTTTTTCTATAGTGAGGGAGTCTAGAACCAGAGGGCACAGCCTTAGATTAGAAGGAGATCCTTTTAGAAAAGAGATGAGGATGAATTTATTAGCCATAGGGTGTGAACCTGTGGAATCTGTGACAAAGTCATTGTGTCTATTTAAAGCGGAAGTTGATAGGTTCTTAATTAGTAAGGATGTCAAAGGTTATAGGGCAAAGGTAGGAGAATGGAGTTGAGAGGGATAATAAATCAGCCATGTATCTCAACAGATTCAGTGGCTGAATGGCCAAATTCTGCTCCTATATCTTGTGGTCTTATGACCTTGGCAGGCGAAGGGGAATTCCATGGAGTTGAACCACACCAGTATTATTTGTTTATTTATTTGCACCATCTGTATTCTTTATGCACATTGGTTGTTTGTCAGTCTTTTATTATGCATAGTTTTCCCTAAATTTTATTGTATTTCTTTATTTTCCTGTAAATGCCTGCAAGAAAATGAACCTCGAAGTAGACTATGATGACGTATACACACTTTGATAATAACTTTGACTTTGTCCTGGTCTATGAACTTACCTTTCATTCAAGTGATGGTGGAAGACCTTGCTCCTTCAGTTCTTACTGTCACTACTCAGCCCTTTCAATGCCCACACCCTGGCTAATTCTGCACTCTACCTCTGCAGAATAAAGCTTATCCTCACCATCGTTCATCCTTCTCCCCTTCAATGATGTTTGCTTTTCTAACTTCCACTGCAATACATTATTTCTTTCCCGGTCATTCATTTCCCTCTTTCAATACCATAGAATGCTGTTCCCATTGGATTCTGTTGGGAATGTAATATTAATAAGCCATGATCAGTTATAAATCAGCTGTGATCGACATGGAGCAGACTCGATGAGCCAAATGGCCTCATTCTGCTCCTATAGCTCATTGTTGTATGGTCCTAATCAAAGTTGGGTCCCGTCCAATGCACATAGTTGTACAAGTAACCAAGGACGTTCTTTATTGCAGGAAAAAAGATGCAGACAGTGAAGCTGCCTGTCAGTAAGACAACATCTTGCTGTTTTGGAGGAAAAGATTATGCCGACCTTTACGTAACATCAGCTACCAGAAGTTTGGACCAAGAGTCATTTCAGAGAGAGTCACTGGCTGGTGGGATTTTTAAGGTACATTGAATCATCTTTCCGAATGCTGAATACTATTAGCAATGGAGTTGCGTTTTAATGGGGCATCCACCCACTTGTCTTTGCCCCATCCCGTAAACTTTTTAATCCAGATTTAAAGAGCAATACAGCACAGAAGCAGGGTTCATGAGCATTTGCTGTAAGGAGAGATTGTTTTCTCTGGGGCATCAGAGACTGAAGCACAACCTGATAAAAGTACGCAAATTATGAGAGGCACAAGCCGGGCAGAGCGAGTCTTCCTCCTGGGTGGAAATATCAAATTTTAAGGAGTGAGAGTGAAAGTTGTTTCATCCTGGGATAATTGCAGATGGTCTGCCATATATTCCCATGGTGCCCGTGGTTCAGGTGCAGAGGTGGGCAGAGTACGGTGGCTGGCTGGCAGATGGCACAGTCAGCAACTCAGGAGCACAAGAGAGTAGGAACGGGGGTAGGCCACCAGACCCCTCAGGACTGATGCACCACTCAGTTCAAGATTGTTTAATGCCCTTTTCTGTACACAAGTGTAAAGGATAATGGAATAACTGTTATGAAATAAGTATCATCATGGCTGATCAACTCCTTCTTTTGTACCAGTTTTCCATAGTCTTTGATACCAGTCATAAAATGTCCACTTCATGATTTAGCCTCTGCATCCCTCTGGGATAGAAAACTCCCAAAATTTTCATACAGAAGTGCTTTCCAATGGAGAGTACAGGTCAGCAACAAAGAACCTCAAACAAGGGAAAATCTGCAGATGCTGGAAATGCTTCTGAAGGGTCTCAGCACGAAACATCAATTGTACATTTTTCCCATAGATGCTGCCCGATCAAAAAACCTGTCTGGTTTGTCCTTCACTGAATCAGGTTGCCCTGACCAGGTTTATCTGACATTGCTCTGCTGATATTGTGTAGATGGGCAATTAAACCAACCTTCCTAGTGGCATAAATCAGTTAGTCATAGAGCCATCTACAGCACATCGACCCATCCCACAGACCCATTGACATGCAGCTGGACCATAGCCCTCCATACGCTTCCCAGCCATGTACTTATCCAAATTACTCTTAAATGTTGAAATTAAACCTGTATCCACCACTTGCACTAGCAGCTCATTCCACACTCTCACTACCCTTTGAGTGAATAAGTTCCTCCTTAAGTTCCCCTTAAACATTTCACCTTTCACTCTCAACCCATCAGCTCTAGTCTAGTCTGTTATAACCTAGGCCCCCTCCTTTTTGAGAATCACAAGAGCCCTAGTCAAGGGGGGTTCAACTGACCCAAGAGGGGGAGAGACGTGCTGAATAGACACAGGAAATGGGAGAGAGAGAGGGAGACGTGCGGAAGACCACGTTCTCCCGAGAAGCAGAATAAAGACGACATTGACTATTGTCTCATGGAGACCACGTGAAAAGCCCTTGGGCAAAGTGGGCTGGTTGAGAGAGAGATCGCATCACCTGCAACCTGATTGACACCTGCGATCCCGTGAAGAAGTATAAAGGAGGGTCTGAGGGGGGGAAACCCTCAGATGCACCCAGGAGACACAAAGGAAGCACGATACCGATTCCCGTGGGAGCGGGAAGGCATTTTGAAGGAAGCCACGTGCGTCAGATTCCAAATTTTGAATCTGTGGCTAGAACCAATGGAAGACTGCTTTTAACTAACAACGGGGAAGCCTGCTCCCCTGATTTCAAGGATTTGCTCTGTAAAGACAACGGGCAAGTATTTATCCTTTCTCAACCATCTCTCTCTCTCCACAACGTGAAACCCCAGCGGTTCCCAAAAGGGAAAAGCCTGCAAACTTCTGAGTGACTCTTTATATTTCAATTGGACTCAGTATTACCCCTAGACAACTATAGAGCTTATTTCTGATTGATTATTATTACACCGGTGTTTTAGATTGAGTTTTGACGATGTATATGATCTGAATGTTTTGTATTAACCATACGTTTGTGCCCCTTTTTGAATAAAACGTTTGAAAATAGTAGCATCTGACTCAGCTGATCCCGCTATCTTTGCTGGTAAGTTACCTGGTTACGAGGTTACATAACAAGTCTCACCCAACCTCCATGTATATGTAAAATTTTAGAGGGTGTAACTTTAGGAAAAGAGAATATAAGTATAAAGGAGATTTGTGCGGAAAATTTTTACACTGTAGTTACAGTGCCTATAAAAAGTATTTATCCCTCTTGGAAGTTTTCATTTTTTATTGTTTACAACATTTATAACATTGAATCCCAGTGGATATAATCTGGCTGTCTTGACACTGATCAACAGATTAAAAACTCTTTTGTGTCAAAGTGCAAACAGATCTCTATAAAGTGATCTAAATTAATTACAAATAAAAAACACAAAATACTTGATTGAGTAAGTATTCACCCCTTTGAAGTCAGTATTTAGTAGAAGCACCTTTGGCAGCAATTACAGCCTTGAGTCTGTGTGGATAGGTCTGTATCAGCTTTGCACATCTGGACACTGCAATTTTTCTCCATTCTTCTTTACAAAATTGCCCAAGCTCTGTCAGATTGCATGGGGATTGTGAGTGAACAGCCCTTTTCAAGTCCTGTCACAAATTCGCAATTGGATTGAGGTCTCAACTCTGATTTGGCCAGTAGAGTACATTAACTTTGTTGTTTTTAAGCCATTCCTGTATGCTTGGGGTCATTGTCTTGCTGCAAAACAAATCTTCTCCCAAGTTGCAGTTCTCTTGCAGATTGCATCAGGTTTTCTTCCAGAATCTCCCTATATTTTGCTGCATTCATTTTACCCTCTACCTTCACAAGTCTTCCAGGGCCTGCTGCAGTGAAGCAGCCCCACAGCAAGATGCAGCCACCACCATGCTTCACGGTAGGTAGGGATGGTGTGTTTTTGATGATATGTAGCTTACACTGAACATAGCGTTTAGTCTGGTGGCCAGAAAGCTCAATTTTGGTTTCGTCAGACCATAAAACCTTCTTCCAGCTGACTTCAGAGTCTCCCACATGCCTTCTGGCAAACTCTTGCCAAGATTTCAAATGAGTTTTTTCAACAGTGGGTTTCTCTTTGCCACTCTCCCATTAAGCTGCAACTGGTGAAGTACCTGGGCAACAGTTATTGCAAGCCCATCTCGGCCTCTGAAGTTTGTGACTCCTCCAGAGTTGTCATCAGTCTCTTGGTGGCCTCCCTCATTAGTCCTCTTCTTGCACAGTCACTCAGTTTTTGAGGACAGCCTGCTCTAGACAGATTTACAGCTGTGTCATATTCTTTCCATTTCTTGATGATTGACTTAACTGTACTCCAAGGGATATTCGGTGACTTGGAAATTTTCCTGTATCCATCTCCTGATTTGTACTTTTTAATAACCTTTTTGCAGAGTTGCTTGGAGTGTTCTTTTGTCTTCATGCTGTAGTTTTTGCCAGGATACTGACTCACCTGCAGTTGGACCTTTCAGATACAGGTGTATTTTTACTACAATCAATTGAAACACCTTGACTAATTATATGACTTCTAAAACCAATTGGCTGCACTTGTGATGATTTGCTGTGTCATATTAAAGGGGGGGGGGGTGGTCAATACTTATGCAATCGATTATTTTGTGTTTTATATTTGTAATTAATTTAGATCACTTTAGAGGTCTGATTTCACTTTGACATGAAAGAGTCTTTTTCTGTTGATCAGTGTCAAAAAGTGCCAAAGTAAATCCACCGTGATTCATTGTTGTAAAACAGTAAAACATGAAACCTTCTGGGGGTTGGTGGTGAATAATTTTTACAGACACTGTACCTATAACAGGCTGCCAGAGAAGAGGTGGAAGCAGATACAATGACAATGTTTAAGAGGCATTTAGATAGGCAGGGGTGGTGGGGTATAGAACATGTGTGTAGGCAGATGGAATGTTTAAATTGGCACAATGCTTAGCACAGACATTGTGGGTCGAAGGGCATGTTCTGTGTATTACTGTTCTATGTTCTTAAATCTGTATGTTTTTATTACCATGGGACAAAGATTCTGACCATGTACCCTATTTACAGTACTGTGCAAAGCAAAAGACTTTTGTGCATCTATAGTTAGGGTACCCAAAACTTTTGCACAGTACTGTATTTGTCAAGATGGAGTGAGGAGCTAGTTTGCTAATCTGGTGAGAGCAAAGGATGTTGGGAATGGCGATGGTGGAGCACTGGGGGAGGGGTGTGGGACAGGTGGCAAAGGAGTGCCAAGGGCAGGGAGTTGGCACGGGTGCAGGCACACATAGTGCTGAGACACCAGTCAAGGACATTTGATTCTAAACAATTGTTTATTGTTCATTTCAGAATCTCTCTCTGGTGCTTCTCACTCTCTCCCCCCTTACTTCCCCTTTTCCCAACCATGATTCCCCTCTCCCTGCCCCCTTTCCACTCTCAGTCCACAAAAGAGACCCATGTCAGAATCAGGTTTACCATCACTCACATATTTCATGAAATTGTTTATTTTTTGCGGCAACAGTATATAGTGCGATACATAAAATTACTACAGTACTGTGCAAAAGTCTGAAGTACCCTAGTTATAAATTTGTGCCTGGAACTTTTGCACAGTACTGTTTGCCTCTCACAATTTTATATATTGTATATCTATCAGTACACACCTGAGCTTCTTTCATACCAGGGAAAGCAAACTCAGCCTGTTCAACCTCTCCCCATCACTTCCATGCCCCATACCCATTAACGCAAGCAAGTCATTTGCCACCTTCACTACCCTATTGACCTGTGCTGCCACGTTCAAGCCACCAGGGCCTTGAACCCCAATGTCTCTCTGCTTACTAATGTTCTACTATTTACTGTGTATGCTCTTCTCTATTTGACATCCCAAAATGCACTGCTACAACCATTGTAGACGGAATCTCCGATGGAGATGAGAGGGTGTACAGGAGTGAGATATACCAGCTAGTTGAGTGGTGTCACAGCAACAACCTGGTACTCAATGTCAGTAAGACCAAAGAGCTGATTGTGGACTTCAGGAAGGGTAAGATGAGATCACAAACCAATCCTCATAGAGGGATCAGAAGTGGAGAGAGTGAGCAGCTTCAAGTTCCTGGGTGTCAAGATCTCTAAGGATCTAACCTGGTCCCAACATATTGATGCAACTATAAAGAAGGCAAGATAGTGGCTTTATTTCATTATGAGTTTGAAGAGATTTGGTTTGTCACCTAAAACACTCGAAAACTTCTTAGATGTGCCACGGAGAGCATTTTGACTGGCCGCATCACCGTCTAGTGTGTGGGGTGGGGTGGGGGGCTGTTGGACCAAAAGAAGCTGCTGAAAGTTAGTCAGTTCCTTCTTGGGTTCCAGCCACCGTAGTATCAGGACATCTTCAAGGAGTGGTGCTTCAGAAAGCCGACGTCCATTATTAAGGACCCCCATCACCCAGGACATGCCCTCTTCTCACTGTTACTGTCAGGTAGAAGGTACAGAATCCTGAAGGCACACACTCAGCGATTCAGGAACAGCTTCTTCCCCTCTGCCATCCGATTCCTAAATGGACATGAACACTACCACAATTTAAAAAAAAAATTCTGTTTATGCACTATTTTTAATTTAACTATTTAATGTACATATATACTTACTATAATTGATTTACTTCTTCAGTTTTTCTTTCTATGATGTCATGTATTGCATTGAACTGTTGCCGCTAAGGTAACAAGTTTCACGACACGTGCTGGTGATAATAAACCTGATTCTGACTCTGACCTCACACTTGTTGAGATTAAATCCCTTTTTCCAATGCTCTGCCCAACTTTCCGGCTGATTTATTTGCTGCTGTGGAAATAAATGTTCCTCACTTTCCAGAGCGCCTCCAATTTCCCTGTCATTGCCAAACTTCCTAACCATACCTCTTACATTCACATCCAAGTTGTTAGGATATTAGTTGAAGTTGTATGAGACATTGGTGAGGGCTAATTTGGAGTAACGTGTGCAGTTCTGGTCACGTACCTAAAAATATCAAACAATTTAAAAAGTACAGTGAAAGTTTGCAAGGATTTTGCCAGGACTGGAGGACCTGGGTTATAAGGAAAGATTGAATAGGTTAGGACTTTATTCCTTGGAGCATAGGAGAATGAGGGAGGATTTGCTAGAGGTATACAAAATGATAGGGTCGGCTGGTGGTGTAGTGGCATCAGCACTGGACTTCCAGGCAGGTGATCCTGAGTTCAAGCCCGGCTGGGTCCCAACCTGGAAGAAAGGCCTGGCAATCTACTTCCAGATCTTGCCATAGAAACCCTATGGACCCTCTGGTCAATGAAGAGTTGGTCATGGAAAATCATGAGGGGTACAGATAGGGTACCTATCTATAGGTAAGCAGACTTTTTTTTCCCTGAGGTTGGCTGAGACTGGAACTAGAGGTCATGGGCTAAGTGTGAAAGGTGAAATGTTAAGGGGGACATGAGAGGGAACTTCTTTATCCTGAGGGCGGGGGGAACGTGGAACAAGCAGCCAGTGCAAGTGTGAATGCATTTAGTGTGTGTTGCTTTGTATTCCCAGCATCTGCAGACTTTCTCACATTTGTACTTCATTTTATCTATTTTATGCATTGACACTCTCCTGATCCCTCCTCTCCTGAAGCCATTTGCTCTGTGCTAGGTTCTCTCCCATGAATGCTGGCTTCTACTGATATCTTCCCAAGTGGGCTTACTGCATCTGCTTGCCCACTCATGGGCATCAGGTTTCACTGAAGACATCGCAGTTCAACCAGATTCTGCCACAAACAAGCTTTACTGTAATTTACCTTTACGTCAATTCACAGATAACCAAGTACTGATCAGGAGCAAGATTTTCAAATCCACAGGTGTTGAAACCAACAATAGTAGTGTTCCACTGGGCATTATTACTGGGAGTTTATTCATTAGTTTGGTTCATATAGTCCTGGTGCGATCGCCTCTACATTGGAGACACCCATGCAGATTGGCGGACTGCTTCGTCGAGCACCTTTGTTCTGTCTGCCACAAAAAGCAGAAACTCCAGGTGGCTACCCATTTCAATTTGACTCCCCATTCCCATTCTGACATGTCAGTCCATGGCCTCTTCTACAGCCATGATGAAGCCAAACTCCGGCTGGAGGAGCAACACCTCATATTTTGTCCAGGTAGCCTCCTACCTGATGGCATGAAAAACGATTTCTCTAACTTATGGTAATTATTCCTACCCCCCTTTCTATTCCCAATTCTGGTTACCAATTTCCCCCTTCTCTTCTCTTCACCTGCACATCACCTCCCTCTGGTTCTCCCTCCTTCCCTTTCTCCCATGAACCACTGTCCTCCTGTTAGATTCCTTCTCCTTCAGCTCTTTACCTCTTTCACCTATCAGCTCTCAGACTCAACGCGTACAAACAAGCTGGATGAACTCAGCAGGTCGGGCAGCATCCCAGACCTCTCAGACTCATTCTTCAACACCCCTCCCCCACGTACCTGACCTACCCATGTACTCCTCACCTAGTCTCACTTATCACCTTCCAATTTGTACTCCTTACCCTCCCCCCAACCACCTTCCTATTCTGGTTTCTGCCCCTCCCTCTCCAGTCCTGATGAAGGGTCTGAGCCTGCTATGTCAACTGATTTTCCCCCTTTATAGAGGCTGCCTGACCTGCTGAGTTCCTCCAGCATTTTGTGTGCGTGGTTCATATACTTGTTGCCTTTTACCATTTGTGATTTCCCTGTCGAGTCCAATCACAAACGAGAGAAAATCTGCAGATGCTGGAAATCCAAGCCACACACACAAAATGCTGGAGGAACTCAGCAGGCCTGGCAGCATCTACAGAAAAGAGTTCAGTCTGCACGTTCTCTCTGTGCCTGCATGGGTTCCCTCTCACCTCCAAAGGACATGCTGTTATTTGGACAATTGTCTACTGTAAATTGCCTCGTGAGGGTGAGTGTGAGTACTGTACTCTTTTCCTACGATGCTGCCTGGCCAGCTGAGTTCCTCCATCACATTTGTGTGTGTTCCCTGCTGAGTTCTCTCTGACTAAAGTCTGTATAATTTTTCAAAGATTTATGGGGAGAAATTTAACTATTTACTGGCAGATATTTTGAAGATGTAAACAAGAAATTTCAAAGTGAATGAGTACCATTTTATTTCTATTTCCCAGGTTACAGGACTGGGCGTGAAGGGGATTCCGCCACATTCTTTCATGGGATAGAAAATTTCCTAGCAGCTTCACTGCCAATGGAAAAGAGACCCAGCAAACAGCTGCATGAACAAAATGAATGAAAATTATACTATATCTAACTCTAATGACTTACAGTTTTCTATTCAACGTGTGCAGATGTAGAACTATAACAGTAGTGCTAATTCACAGTGTAGAAAAAGTCCAAACAAAGTTACCTCTGTCTAAGAGGGGTAAACGTGGGTTTTCCTTCTCACTCTCTCTTCTGAGCCTCTTCAAAACGCAGAGACTCTTTCTGATGGTGTATTCTATGGGATCTTTGTTCTCCCATTGACAAGCGTGCCAGTGATTCACCAGTGCGTAACTATGGTGAACAATTCAGTGCCTTGAATTATTCCGAGGGTTTATTCGCAGAAGATGTGAAAATCCTCTCTAGGAAGCAAGCTTGTAAAAGTACAGCATATTGGGGATTTTCAAAAGCTTCGCAAACCCTTTTATCACATTGAGAAAGTGGATGCACCCATTTAGCTTTAAAATGTGAGAAAATGGCCAAAAACAAGCCACAGTGTTTTTTTTTAAATTTATTGAGAGATACGGTACATTAACAGCCTCTTCTGGCTCAATGAGCCTGTGCTGTCCATTACACTCATGCGATCAATTAGCCTACTAACCCGTATGTCTTTGGAATTTGGGAGAAAACCAAAGCACCTGGAAGAAACACACACTGTCACGGGCAAAACGTGCCAACTCCTTACAGACAGCGGCAGGAAATGAACCCGTGTCACCAGCACTATGCAAGCCGCTTCACTACTGTCCCATTTCTAAGTTTGTGCTGGAAATTCTCCCATCCATTTTTAACTTCTCCTTAGACAATGAAGGAAGTGATCAACTCACTGAGTTCACTGTTAACTCTCAGCAAAGTTATCAGTCTCATTCTCCCACTTATTTCCCCACAACCCATTCTCTCTCTTGTCCCCCTTGGGGCAATTTACAGCAGACAATCTTCCTACTAACAGCATGTGCTTTGGAGGTGAGCGGGAACCCATGCAGACACAGAGAGAATGTGCTAACTCTGTGCAAAGTGTTCTGCCACTGTGTCAGTGATAATTTTATCAGTAATGCCAAATGCAGAGATTGAATAACCTTCTATATGCAGTCTGAAAATGTGATTGATTATAAATGTAACTCTATTGATTTTCTCCCGGGGGGCTGGGGGTTTAATTGTGGGTTCCTGCATTGGTTTAGTGACTAGATTCCAAGCAGCATCTGACTATTAGCACTTGGCTTCTCCCGCTCTCTTCAGTGTTAATAGTCCCCTGCACTGTGGGTAATAATAAAAAATGTTAACCACTCAGTGTGTCTGGTGTTATTGGACAAATTTAAGCAGAATAGATTTGAGGTTCTTACACCTGCAGAAAGCCCCATTTAGAATCACAGAGCTAAGAAAATAGCCTGAAACATTCTGCAAGGTGAAATGGTGGAAGGTTGAGATTTAAGAGCAATTTAGATAGGTGCATCAAAAGGCAGATGATGGAGGAATATGAAGTAATACTGCACAGAAATAGGCCCTTTGGCCCATCTGGTTCATGCTGCCAAAATGCCCATTCAAGCTTTCCCATCTTCCAGCATTAGGCCCTATAATGCTAACATATAACATTCCAAATCTTAACAATTCACATACCTGACCAACTGTCTTTTAAAAGTTGCTAATACAAGAGGGCTTAATTGAATTGACTTTATTTCTTACATCTTTCACATACATGAGTAAAATTCTTTACGTTATGTGTCCGTCTAAATGTGCAATTTATAGTAATATATAAGTACTCTGTACAACAGGAGAGTCAATATAACATAGAAATACAATGGTATCAGCATGAATTAATCAGTCTGACGGCCTGGTGGAAGAAGCTGTCCCAGAGCTTGTTGGTCCTGGCTTTTATGCTGCAGTACCGTTTCCCGGATGCTAGTAGCTGGAACAGTTTATGGTTGGGGTGACTCAGGTCCCCAATGATCCTTTGGGCCCTTTTTACTCACCTGTCTTTGTAAATGTCCTGAATAGTGGGAAGTTCACATCTACAGATGCGCTGGGCTGTCCGCACCACTCTCTGCAGAGTCCTGCAGTTGAGGGAAGTACAGTTCCCATACCAGGCAGTGATGCAGTCAGTCAGGATGCTCTCAATCGTGCCCCTGTAGAAAGTCCTTAGGATTTGGGGACTCACGCTGAACTTCTTCAACCGTCTGAGGTGAAAGAGGTGCTGTTGTGCTTTTTTCACCACACAGCAGAATGTACAGACCATGTGAGATCCTCGGTGATGTGTATGCTGAGGAATTTAAAGCTGTTCACCCTCTCAACCCCAGATCCATTGATGTCAATAGGGGTTAGCCTGTCTCCATTCCTCCTGCAGTCCATAGCCAGCTCCTTTGTATTTTCAACATTGAGACAGAGTTTGTTTTCTTGACAACACTGTGTCAGGGTGATGACTTCTTTGTAGAAGGCTGCCTTGTTATTATTTGAGATAAAGCCAATCAATGTAGTATCGTCAGCAAATTTGATTAGCAGATTGGAGCTATGAGAGGTGACACAGTCATGGGTATACAGAGAGTAAAGGAGAGGGCTTAGGACACAGCCCTGAGGGGCACCTGTGTTGAGGGAGCCCATTCTTACCACTTGCTGGCAACCTGACAGGAAGTCCATGATACAGTTGCACAAGGCAGGGTGAATGCCGAGGTCTCTGAGCTTCTTGTCAAGCCTGGAGGGAACTGTGGTGTTGAATGCTGAACTGTAGTCCAAGAACAGCATTCTCACATAAGCATCCCTCTTTTTCAGGTGTGTAAGGATGGTGTGTGGAGCTGTGGCTATTGTGCGATCTGTCGATCGGTTGTGTCGGTAGGTGAATTGCAGGGGGCCCAGTGTGGGTGGCAGCAAGCTGCAGATGTAGTCCTTGACCAGCCTCTCAAAGCATTTGCTTGTTATTGAGGTGAATGTGACAGGCCGCCAGTCATTCAGCCATGTTACCTTGGTCTTTTTAAGTACTGGGACAATGGTGGATGTTTTGAAGCAGGAGGGCGCTCTACACTGGGAGAAGGAGAGGTTAAAAATGTCTGTAAACTCACCTGCCAGTTGTGCCGCGCACATCCTGAGTACCCGCCCTGGGATGCCGTCCGGTCCTGCAGCCGCTCGTTGGAAACACCTGCGTACTTCAGCCTCAGAGATGACCAAGGTGCAGGTTGCTTTGGGGGCTTGGTGTTGGTGACATCGAACCGAGCATTAAAAAGGTTTAGCTCGTCTGGGAGAGAGGCAGCGATGTTGGCAACACCACTGCACTTAGCTTTGAAGTCTGCAGACCTTACCATAGGCCCCATGTGTTGTTGGTGGAGAGTTGTCTGGATCTCATCTCTGTATTGTCGTTTTGCTGCCTTGATGACTCTGCCGAGATCGTAGCTGCATTCTTGTGTTCCTGTTGGTCTCCAGCAACGTAAGCTCTGTCTCGCGCGGTAAGTGCATGGAACTGTTGATCCAGGGTTTCTGGTTTGGATAGACCACAACTGATTTTTGGGACACAATTTTAAGGTGATTGGAGGAAAATATAGGAGGGGTGTCAAAGGTGAGATTTTTATACAGTAAGTGGTGGGTGGTAAAGGCAGTATCCATCAACATCACCAAAGATCGTCACCACCCAGGCCATGCTCCTTTCTCACTGTTGCCATCAGGTAGAAGGTACAAGAGCCTCAGGACTCGCACCACCAGGTTCAAGAATAGTTACTTCAACTGTCAGGCTCATGAACAAAAGGGGATAACTACACCTACTCTATTTCTAGTGTTCGCACAACCAATCATCTCACTTTAAGGACTCTTTATTTTGTTACTTCATGCTCTCGTTATTTATTACTATTTATTTATATTTGCATTTGCATGGTTTGTTGTCTTCTATGTTCTACTTGTTCTTTCATTGATCCTGTTTACAGTTACTGTTCTATAGATTAGCCGAGTATGCCTACAGGAGGAAGAATCTCACGGTTATATGTTGTTCCTTTTTGCCCCTTGTACCACATTAGATGGTATTTTTCCCATTTCCATAGCATTTGACTGCTTTTTATGAGGCTGAGTTGCTAGCTCGACGCTCAAGTGTACAAGGAACTGGCCAGATTCAAACTCGAGACCACTCGCCTCGAAGTCCAGTGCTGATTCCACTGCATCACCAGCCAACCAATGTATCTTTGAGATACATTAGGGGCATTTAAGAAACTGTAAGATAGGCGTATGGATAAGAGAAAAATGGAGGGCCATTTAGGAGGGTAGGGTTATATTGATCTTAGAGTAGGCTATAGGGTCGGCACAACATCATGGTCTGAAATGTCTGTACTGTCTTGTAGTGTTCTATGTTATTGTACCTGCCTCAACCACTTTCTCTGACAGCTCATTCCACCCTTTATGTAAAAAATCTACCCCTCAAAAGTTCCGATTAAATCTTCCCCCTCTCACTTTAAACCAGGGGTTTCCAACCTGGGGCCCCCAGATTCCTCGGTTAATGGTGGGGCTCCATGGCATAAAAATGGTTGGGAAACCTTACTTTAAAGCTGTGCTCTCTAGTTTTTAATTTCCGAACAATGGGAAAAAGACGGAATTCATCTACAATCTCTTCTTTCTCCACGGACTGAAGGGAACTTTCTTAAAATGAGAAGGTAAGTCCAACAACTACCTGCTTCAAAATGTAAGGAAAACAACTCCAACCATTGTCTCCCAAACCCAGATATTGGAGAAGATACTTTCACCCTTCTTTGTTGTAAAAGAGCATAATGATGAAAATAAGCAGAGGTTTACCCTAATAGTGTGAAACCTTTAAAGTGATCATTCAAAAATAAGGGATTGGCAGATTTCTTAGACATTCTCTGATATTTTTTGTTCGAAGTTCAAAGTAAATTTATTATCAAAGTACATACTATGTCACGATATACAATCCTGAGATTTGTGGGCACACTCAGTAAATCAAAAACCTGTAATAGAATCAATGAAAGAGCGCATCCAACAGGGAGGACAAACAACAATATGTAAAAGACAACAAACTGTGCAAATACAATAGAAAAAAGAAATAATATTAATAAATAATATTATAGTGAGGTAGTTACACCCAAGTAACACACAGGAGTTTGGGTTACAGTCAGGTAGGGGAAAGAGATTAAACAGCCAGTGCAGAGTATTCTTGAGGTAATTCCCTCAACAACATATATATCACTTTTGATACTGTTGGGGGAGCAGGGAAATGACCTGGCAGAGGGATATCACAGTGGTCAGGTCTCTGGCACTGACTCTAGCTCTATGACTCAGAAGGGAAGGGAGGAGAAGAGGTGACCTGTGGTGACAAGAATTTGTTAGGGGAACAGAAAGGAGGTTCTGTGGACGAGGGCCAGATTCCCAGATGGTATGTTGCCTCCTGGGTGCCAGGGCTGGGACATCACAGATTGAGTCCTCAGCCATGTTAAGTGGAGTAATGAGCAGTCAGAGGTCGTGATCCATGTAGGTACCAATGACATAGGCAGGAAGAGTGACGAGGTTCTGCAAAGGAGGTTAGGTGCTATGTTAAAGGACAGGACATCCGGGGTTTTGATCTCAGGATTGCTACCTGTGTTACATGCTGGCGAGGCCAAAACTAGGAAGGTTATACAGTTTGGCATGTGGCTAAGGAGTTAGTGTAGGAGGGAGGTGACAGATTTTTGGATCATTGGGCTCTCTTGCAGGGGCCTGGGAACCAGAGTGCCAGAACAGATAGTGGAGAGGTTGTGGAGACAGATGTTGTTCAGGCCTCAGACAAAGTCGGGAATCAAAAGGTTGAGTATGGTGCGACTAATGTTGAGCTGTGTATATTTCAATGTGAGAAGTATCGTAGGAAAGGCAGATGAGCTCAGGCTATGGATCAACTCATGGAATTATGATATTGTAGTCATTAGTGAGACTTGGATGCAAGAGGGGCAGGACTGGCAGTGTAATATTCGGGGTTCTGCTGTTTTAGACACAACAGAGCAGGTGGGATTAAAAGGGGATGGGTGGCATTACTAGTCGGGGAAAATGTCACAACAGTGCTCTGTCAGGACAGACTGGAGAACTTGTCTGGTGAGGCTTTATGGGTGGAATTGAAGGTTAAGAAAGGTATGTCCACATTAATAGGGCTATATTATAGACTACGCAACAGTCCATGGATTTAGAGGAACAAATTTGAAGAGAGAGATCACAGACTGTTTCAAAAAACATAAGGTTGTTATTAGCAGATGATTTTAACTTCCTACATATTGACTGGGACTTCCATACTGTAAAAAGCCTGGATGGGAAAGAGTTTGTCAAATGTGTTCTGGAAAGTTTCCTTAATCAGTACATAGAGGTCTTAATGAGAGAGTGTGCGATACTTGACCTGCTATTCGGGATTTTCCATTCAAGGGCAATGGTGTTTCCATACCAGGCTGTGATGCAGCCAGTCAATATATTCTCCAGCACACATCTATGGAAGTTTGTCAAATTTTAGATGCCATGCTGAATTCTAAGGAAGTAGAGGCACTGTCATGTTTTCTTCATAATTGCACTTATGTGCTGGGCCCAGGACAAGTCCTCTGAAATGATAATATCGATGAATTTAAAGTTGCTGACCCTTTGATCCTCCGATGAGTTCTGGCTCAAGGACCTTCGGTTTCTTCCTCCTGAAGTCACAGAAAACAATCAGCTCTTTGGTCTTGCTGACATTGAGAGAGAGGTAGTTGTTGTGGCACCACTTTGCCAGGTTTTCAATCCCACCCCTCCTCCCCATATATATACTGATTCATCTCCACCGTTGATTCAGCCAACAATAGTTGTGTTGTAGGCAGTGGAGCTGTGCTTAGCCTCATAGTCATAAGTATAAAGCCAGTGGAACGGGGGCTAAGCCACAGCCTTGTGCTGAGGGAGATTGTGTAGGAGATGCTGCTAATGCAAACTAACTGGGCTCTGCAAGTGAGGAAATCGAGGATCCAATTCCAGAAGGAGGTATTGAAGCTCATTGATTAGTTTTGAAAGGATGAATGGATTGATTGCAGAGCTGTGGTCAATGAAGAGCATCCTGATGTATGCATCTTTGCTGTCCAGATGTTCCAGGGTTAAGTGACGAGCCAATGGGATAGCACTTGCTGTGGACCTGTTGTTGTGGTAGGCAAATTGGAGCAGATCCAAGTCACTTCTCAGGCAGGAGTTGATATGTTTCAACACCAGCCTCTCAAAGCACTTCATCACAGTGGATGTAAGTGTTACTGGACAATAGTCATTGAGGCAGATTGCTGCCTTCTTCTTAGGCACCTTGATAATTGAAGCCTGCTTGAAGTAGGTGGACACCTTGGACGGCCAAAGTGAGAGGTTAAAGATATCAGTACAGGTCTTTAGTACTCAGCCAGGTATCCCGTATGGGTTGGGTACTTTCTGTGGGTTCACCCTCCTGAAGGTGCTCTCATATCGGCTACAGAGACTGAAATCGCAGGGTCATTGATGAGAGCTTGTGAAGGTGCCTCCATGTTTTGATGGTCAAAGCGGACATAAAAGGCATGGAGCTCATCTGGGAGCAAAGCCTTGTCTCCTATGTTGCCTGATTTTATGATTTAAGAGGTTATGTCACTCAAACCCTGCAACAGCTGCCGAACATCCTTCAGTGATTCAAGTTTGGTCCAGAATTGCTACTTCACATGTGTGATGGCTTTCCGGAGAGCATAACTGGACCTCCTGTATTGAATTTGGTCACCAGGTTTGAACGTCACTGATCTAGCTCTAAGCATATTGCAGATCTTCTGGTTCATCCATGAATGATTTTGTGGGTTCACACTCTTCATGACTGTTTTAATAAAGTTTGTGGTAACCGTGGTGTATTCATCCAGATCCGTTGATGATTCCTTGACCAGGGCCCAGCCAACTGACTCAAAGTAGCCACTCCTCTATCTCCCGCGTCCACCTCTTTGTTGCCCTTTCTCTGGAGCCTTGATCTGTAGTCTCTGCCTGTATGAGGGTAGGAGGAGGACAGCTAAGTGGCCAGATTTCCTGAAGTGTAGTCTGGACATGGAACAGTAGCATTTCTAATCACAGTACAGCAGTGTGCAAATGTGTTGGGCCCCGTGGGACTGCAGGTGATATGCTGATGATAGCTGGGCAGAGATTTCTTCACACAAGAAATTACATCCCTGACAATGATTTGGTGAGAGTTTATGAGCCAAGTATAACAAGGCATCAGGGTAGGCTGCTGCATGTTTGCTAATTGCGACATTCAATACACCGAGTGCTTGCTCAATGTGTGCTTTTGGTGGTATGTGAACTGTGGTCAGGATCACGGAGGAGAACATTCCTGGCAAGTAGAACAGATGGAACTTAAATCATCAGACGTTCCAAGTTGGGGCAGCAAGTATGTGACAAGAAAACGAGTCTATCATGAAACACGGGCCTCCCCCTTTAGCCCTCTTCGAATCGGCAGTCTGGTCAATCCGCTGTATTGAGAAGCCCACGGGTCTTTCCAATGTATCCAGATGGTCCAGAGAGAGCCATGTCTCCATGAAACACAGAATACAGCAACCCCTCATTTCCCTCCAATGTAACAATCTTGCCCTTAGTTCCCCAGTTTTGTTCTCCAGTGAATGTATGCTTGCAAGGTTTCATACCTCAACAGTTTAGTCTGGCTTGGAATCCTCCCCTCATCCCTCTCTCCTGGCCATAGCTATGTACAGGTACTTATGCTAGAAGGTGCCGTACCTGCATGCTTGAGCGTTAAGTCTGCTGAGTCCTTCAGAAGATCGTGAAACCATGAGTTGAATAAGAAGATTCAAAAGCATGTTGCTTAAAGGGACATTACACGCTACAGATTGCAGTGAGAGTAATCCAGACGTATAATTGGAAGTTTTATAAGCAGTGATTCATTGTGATTCACCAGCACCATCTTGGACGCATGTATCTCCTTCCTGATGGCGGAAGTGAGAAAAGAGCATGGCCTGGATGGTGGGCTCCTTCATGATGGATGCTGCTTTCCTATGGTGTTGGTGTCAGTATGAGAGTTGCTTTGAAGAACTTGAGGCCTTCATGAAACAAAATGTAATGCTCTGGTTAAGAACACGTTTTATTGTATTCCTACTGCTATGCTGTGAGGTATTTTGTTTCAGCAGCTTTTCTGCAAAATGTAGTGTGTTCTGTTAATTAAGCTTCATAGATTAGTGTTTTAGCTTCTGCTGAAATAAGGGACTGCTTGCTCAGCTTAGGAATGTTGTGTCAGCTAATCGATTTTGTCTTGGTAATGTTCTGTAACACTCTGCCCAGTGGGATGCCATGGAACATCTGACAGGGCTGGGTGGGCTCAGATTTCTGGGGGACAGCGGGGTGACTTTGGGTCAGTTGGCAGGAGGTGCGGAGCGGAGCACAAGGGAAGATGCTCGCGGAATGCCGGCTGAAGGAGAGACCCCCCCCCCTTTGTAAGAAGTGCTTTGTGTAGGCGAATGGTTCCGAGAAGCAAGTGCCAGTAGTCCTGAGTTAACCAGTTCGTTCAAAATGGTCTCTGAGGGTATTTCAAACTGTGGCTGGTGTCCTTCATGCAGAACGTGGATTCAATGGGTGAGTATACACCTGACTACTCCAGAAATGAGCTCCAGCGGTTATGTCCTCATTTAAAATGGTTTAACCGTACAGGGCCCTTTTTATCTTTTATCCCTATTAAGTGTTTGTTAAAGTTGAAATATTTGTAAATATACTTCCACTTTAATTTTATGCTGGTGTTTATTTCCTGGCGAATGGTAACTTTGCATAGGGTAGCACTGTATTTACACAGCAGTCACCATAACTTTCAAATCCTCATCGGAACATTCCAACTATCCTGTTTGGTTGAACCCGAATCATACTGACCCTAGACATATGTGCCTTGTAGTTCTTCCACCCTCATCCCACTCTCTTACTCTGACTCCCCATCTTCTTTTTTCCAGTCCCGATGAAGGGTCTCGGCCCGAAACGTCGACTGTACTCTTTTTCATAGATGCTGCCTGACTTGCTCAGTTCTTCCAGCAATTTGTGTGTGTTGCTTGGATTTCCAGCATCTGCAGATCTTCTCTTGTTTGTGATTGGACTCTAGACGTGTATTGCTCATCGAAGATGGTCTTCTCATCGTTTCCCATGCAATGCTGTGTCACACGGCTGTTAGCCAGAGTTAGCTAACGAGCCCGGTTTATTACGAGCCGCAGTGAGAGGGTTACAAATATAACGTAAATCATGTGATATCTGCCCCAGTTCATCTTTCTGCTGTTGGATTGATGAAGAGAGCTGTTCAGACTTATAGAAATGGAATCAAGACAATGCAGGGGACAAGCAATGTGAGAAGCACACACAAAGTAGTGTAGAAACCCAGGAGAGGAACAAAAAGCCAATGTTTCATGTCTTGGCCAGTGCCTACAGAATCTCTTGTGAGTATGATATGCCAATGTGGGTAAGCTGCAGTGTAATCCTTGGTTACTGCATCGCACTGCGTTTACACCTGGACAGTCTCTGGCAAAACTACTCATTGCAAGGAAATTGAGGTCAATTTGAGTTCTCGTCATTATGTGCGAAATCCAAAATGCAGGCTAATTATTTTAAAAAATTTTAAAAAACAACTTGAGAAATATGCAGACTAATTGGTTTCATATCTGGAATTTGCTGGTAGTTCTGGTTTTGGCTGAAAGTGAGTTTTTGCTGTGGTAGAGCAGAGTATGAAATACTGGTCATTCTGGGAAACAAAGTCATCTGTTGGCAAATAGACCAAATATGAATGAGGATCACATGCTGTCAGCTTGAAACCTCTCTGGGGAAATGGTCCCCAGTAACTGCTGGGGATTTTTATTTGTTTAGAGATACAGCACGTTAACAGGTCATTCCCGTCCAACAACCCGTTATACCCATGTGGCCAATTAGCCTTCTAACTTGTATGTTCTTCTGAATGAGCGAGGAAACTGCAGCAGCTGGAGGAAACCCATCTCGTCATGGGGAGAACATTCAAGCCCCTTCCAGAAAGCGGCAGGAATTGAACTCAGATCACTGTTGCAGTAAAGCATTGCGCTAACTGCGACGCTACTGTGCCACCCTCATATTCTAGGATGACGTCCTCTAGGACAGGGTTCCCAACCTTTTTAAGCCATGAACCAAAAGCATCAAGCCCAGGGCCCATGGAGCCCAGGTTGAGAAACCCTGTTAGTGGGTGACTGAGGCAGAGGAAACTTCCACGAGAGACAATGAGGATTAAGCTAGAGGTCATGTAGAGCCCAGACATCTGCCAAAGAGAGAAAATCTCAGGTATATGTGCTAAATAATAGAAACATAGAGAACCTACAGCACAATACAGGCCCTTCGGCCCACAAAGTTGTGCCAAACATGTCCCTACCTTAAAAATTACTAGGCTTACCTATAGCCCTCTATTTTTCTAAGCTCCATGTACCTATCCAAAAGTCTCTTAGACGACCCTTTCGTATCCGCCTCCACCACCGTTGCCGGCAGCCCATTCCACGCACTCACCACTCTCTGCGTAAAAAAACTTAACATTGACATCTCCTCTGTACCTACTCCCCAGCACCTTAAAACTGTGTCCTCTTGTGGCAATCATTTCAGCCCTGGGAAAAAGCCTCTGACTATCCACACAATCAATGCCTCTCATCATCTTGTACATCTCTATTAGGTCACCTCTCATCCTCCGTCGTTCCAAGGAAAAAAGGCCGAGTTCACTTAACTTGTTTTCATAAGGCATGCTCCCCAATCCAGGCAACATCCCTGTAAATCTCCTCTGCACCCTTTCTATGGTTTCCACATCCTTCCTGTACTGAGGCAACCAGAACTGAGCACAGTACTCCAAGTGGGGTCTGACCAGGGTCCTATATAGCTGCAGCATTATCTCTCGGTTCTTAAATTCAATTCCACTATTGATGAAAGCCAATACACGGTACGCCTTCTTAACCACAGAGTCACACCACAGTCCTGACGAAGGGTCTTGGCCCAAAATGTCAACAGTGCTTCTCCTTATAGATGCTGCCTGGCCTGCTGTGTTCCACCAGCATTTTGTGTGTGTTGTGTCAACCTGTGCAGCTGCTTTGAGTGCCCTATGAACTTGGACCCCAAGATCCCTCTGATCCTCCACACTACCAAGAGCCTTGCCATTAATACAATATTCTGCCATCATATTTGACCTACCAAAATGAACCACTTCACACTTGAACCATTGTAGGAAGGATATGAATGCAGATATCTATATGATTCACATGGCAATATATGTATCTGAAGAAGATGTGGTCATATATGCCTCAAGAAATCAGTTGTTAAATCTGTTGTTAAATTCCTTCACCATCTGAGACAATGCCCCTTCTCGTTATTACCATCAGCAAGGAGGTACAGGACCCGGAGACCCACACCTAACAATTCTGAAATAACTTCTTCCTGTCTGTGACCAGATTACTGAATAGAAACACAGAAACATAGAAAATAGGTGCAGGAGTAGGCTATTTGGCCCTTCGAGCCTGCACCGCCATTCAGTATGATCATGGCTGATCATCCAACTCAGAACCCTGTACCTGCTTTCTCTCCATACCCCCTGATCCTTTTAGCCACATGGGCCATATCCGACTTCCTCTTAAATATAGCCAATGAACCGGCCTCAACTGTTTCCTGTGGCAGAGAGTTCCACAGATTCACCACTCTCTGTGTGAAGAAGTTTTTCCTCATCTCGGTCCTAAAAGGCTTCTCCTTTATTCTTAAACTGTGACCCCTCATTCTGGACTTCCCCAACACCGGAAACAATCTTCCTGCATCTAGCCTGTCCAATCCCTTTAGAATTTTATACGTTTCAATAAGATCCCCCCTCAATCTTCTAAATTCCAGTGAGTATAAGCCTAGTCAATCCAGTCTTTCTTCATATGAAAGTCCTGCCATCCCAGGAATCAATCTGGTGAACCTTCTCTGTACTCCCTCTATGGCAAGAATGTCTTTCCTCAGATTAGGGGACCAAAACTGCACACAATATTCTAGGTGCGGTCTCACCAAGGCCTTGTACAACTGCAGTAGAACCTCCCTGCTCCTATACTCAAATCCTTTTGCTATGAATGCCAACATACCATTTGCCTTTTTCACCGCCTGTTGTACCTGCATGCCCACCTTCAATGACTGGTGTACAATGACACCCAGGTCTCGTTGCATCTCCCCTTTTCCTAATCGGCCACCGTTCAGATAATAATCTGTTTTCCTGTTCACAAATCCATGCTGACTTTGTCCGATGATTTCACCTCTTTCCAAATGTGCTGTTATCACATCTTTGATAACCGACTCTAGCATTTTCCCCACCACCGATGTCAGACTAACCAGTCTATAGTTCCCCGGTTTCTCTCTCCCTCCTTTTTAAAAAAGTGAGGTTACATTAGCCACCCTCCAATCCTCAGGAACTAATCCAGAATCTAAGGAGTTTTGAAAAATTATCACTAATGCATCCACTATTTCTTTGGCTACTTTCTTAAGCACTCTGGGATGCAGACCATCTGGCCCTGGGGATTTATCTGCCTTTAATCGCTTCAATTTACCTAACACCACTTCCCTACTAACATGTATTTCCCTCAGTTCCTCCATCTCACTAGACCCTCGTTCCCTTACTATTTCCGGAAGATTATTTATGTCCTCCTTAGTGAAGACAGAACCAAAGTAGTTATTCAATTGGTCTGCCATGTCTTTGTTCCCTATGATCAATTCACCTGTTTCTGACTGTAAAGGACCTACATTTATCTTGACCAATCTTTTTCTTTTCACGTATCTATAAAAGCTTTTACAGTCAGTTTTTATGTTCCCTGCCAGCTTTCTCTCATAATCTTTTTTCCCTTTCCTAATTAAGCCCTTTGTCCTCTGCTGGTCTCTGAATTTCTCCCAGTCCTCAGGTGTGCTACTTTTTTTTGCTAATTTATATGTTTCTTCTTTGGACTTGATACTATCCCTAATTTCTCTTGTCAGCCACAGGTGCACTACCTTCCCTGGTTTATTCTTTTGCCAAACTGGGATGAACAATTGTTGTAGTTCATCCATGCAATCTTTAAATGCTTGCCATTGCATATCCACCGTCAACCCTTTAAGTATCATTTGCCAGTCTATCTTAGCTAGTTCACGTCTCATACCTTCAAAGTTACCCTTCTTTAAGTTCAGAAGCTTTGTTTCTGAATTAACTATGTCACTCTCCATCTTAATGAAGAATTCCACCATATTATGGTCACTCTTACCCAAGGGGCCTTGCACGACAAGATTGCTAACTAACCCTTCCTCATTGCTCAATACCCAATCTAGAATGGCCTGCTCTCTAGTTGGTTCCTCAACATGTTGGTTCAGAAAACCATTCCACATACATTCCCAGAAATTCTCTTCCTCAGCACCCTTTCCAATTTGGTTCACCCAATCTATATGTAGATTGAAGTCACCCATTATAACTACTGTTCCTTTATTGCACGCATTTCTAATTTCCTGGTTAATGCCATCCCCAACCTCACTACTACTGTTAGGTGGCCTGTACACAACTCCCACCAGCGTTTTCTGCCCCTTAGTGTTATGCAGCTCTACCCATATCGATTCCACATCCTCCAGGCTAATGTCCTTCCTTTCTATTGCGTTAATCTCCTCTCTAACCAGAAATGCTACCCCACCTCCTTTTCTTTCCTGTCTATCCCTCCCGAATATTGAACATCCCTGGATGTTGAGCTCCCATCCTTGGTCACCCTGGAGCCATGTCTCTGTGATCCCAACTATATCATATTCATTAATAACTATCTGCACATTCAATTCATCCACCTTGTTACGAATGCTCCTCACATTGAACCACAAAGCCTTCAGGCTTGTTTTTACAACACCCTTAGCCCTTATACAATTATGTTGAAAAGTGGCCCTTTTTGCTTTTTGCCCTGGATTTGCCTGCCTGCCACTTTTACTTTTCACCTTACTACTTTTTGCTTCTACCCTCATTTTACACCCCTCTGTCTCTCTGCACTTGTTCCCATCCCCCTGCCACATTAGTTTAAAGCCTCCTGAACAGCAGTAGCAAACACTCCCCCTAGGACATTGGTTCCAGTCCAGCCCAGGTGCAGACCGTCCTGTTTATACCGGTCCCACCTCCCCCAGAACTGGTTCCAATGCCCCAGAAATTTGAATCCCTCCCCCTTGCACCATTTTTCAAGCCACGTATTCATCTGAAATATCCTCCTATTTCTACTCTGACTAGCATGTGGCACTGGTAGTAATCCAGAGATTATTACCTTTGTGGTCCTACTTTTTAGTTTATCTCCTAACTCCCTAAATTCACCTTGTAGGACCTCATCCCGGTTTTTACCTATATCATTGGTACCTATGTCCACCACGACCACTGGCTGTTCACCCTCCCATTCCAGAATGTCCTTCAGCCGCTCAGAGACATCCTTGACTCTTGCACCAGGGAGGCAACATGCCATCCTGGAGTCTCATTTGCAGCCGCAGAAACGCCTATCTATTCCCCTTACAATCGAATCCCCTATCACTATAGCTCTCCCACTCCTTTTCCTTCCCTCCTGTGCTGCAGAGCCACCCATGGTGCAATGAACTCGGCTGCTGCTGCCTTCCCCTGATGAGACATCTCCCCCAACAGTATCCAAAACAGTATATCTGTTTAGGAGGGAGATGACCCCAGGGGACTCCTGCACTACCTGCCTACTGCTACGCTGTCTAGTGGCCACCCCTTCCCTTTCTACCTGTGTAGCCTTTACCTGCAGTGTGGCCAACTCACTGAACATGCTATTCACGACTTTCTCAGCATCGCGGATGCTCCAGTATGAATCCAATTGCAGCTCCAGACGCTCAATGCGGTCTGCCAGAAGCTGCAGTTGGACACACTTCCTGCACACATAGTCGTCAGGGACACTGGAAGTATCCCTGATTTCCCACATGCTGCAGGATGAACAAACCACAGGGCCAATCTCAGCTGCCATCACCTACCCAATACTTGCCTCAACTTTTGAAACTTTCTCCTTTGAAGGGAGCTTACCCGGCCTTACCTCACTTGGAGTGAAGCTCGTCCTCAGCCTCTGCTCGTTGAAGCCTCTCGAGTCAAAGCCTCAAATCTCCACTCCTTCACTGGCCCACTCACTGAGTGGGTCAGTGGGGCACTGAATGCCCCAATTAATCTTTGAACACTACTTCATTGTTCAATTTTTTTCACTGTTTAGTTTGTAATTTATGGTAATTTTATGTCTTTGCACTGTACTTCTGCCACCATACAACAAACTTCACCTCAGATATAATAAACCTGGTTCTGATTCTGAAGGTTGAATGATAAGTTAATTGTTATTCTCTTCCAAGCCAGCAGGGGTCACTGTGTATTGGGTGCTTGTGACATGAGTTGACCTTTTTCAGATGTTCTCTGTAAGAGTTTGTGTTAGCAAAAGTGTGCACTCGGCCAACCTGAAGAAGTAAAATGCTTCATAAAGGATGAAACTAAGCCCTCACTGTTTTTGTACATTAAGATATAGCACTCCCACCTGGTATAGCACTGTCTACATGGGTGTATTAAGCCAGACCTTTGAACACACACTTGTATAAGAAGATGTGAGGAGGGGGATGTTTGTGTTCAGGCAAAATTGGAGGAGTGCAAATCTGATTAACATTTACCTGTTGATGGCCTTTCAAAATGAAACACAAATAAAAGCTCTATAAAGCCTACATTTCCATAAGATATAGGAGCAGAATTAGGCCATTTGGCCCATCGAGTCTGCTCCGCTATTTCATCATGGCTGATCCAGTTTTTCTCTCAGCTCCAATCTCCTGCCTTCCCCCCCATATCCCTTCAAGCCCCGACCAATCAAGAATCTATCAACCTCTGCAATGGGTAAGCCTAGTAATTTCTACGGTAGGGACATGTTTGGCTCAACTTTGTGGTCTGAAGGGCCTGTATTGTGCTGTAGGTTTTCTATGTTTCTAAATATACATAAAGATGACCTCCACAGCTGCCTGTGGCAAAGAATTCCACAGGTTCACCACCCTCTAACTAAAGAAATTCCTCCTCATCTCTGTTCTAAAAGGATGCCCCTCTATTCTAAGGCTGTGTCCTCTGGTTTTAGATTCTCCCAAAAGAGCAAACATCTTCTCCATATCCATTCTATCAAGGCCTTTCATCATTCGACAGGTTTCAATGAGGTCACCCCTCAGTCTTCTGAATTCTAGTGAATACAGGCCTGGAGCATCAAACGCTCTTCATATGACAAGCTATTCAATCCTGGAATCATTTTCATGAACCTCCTTTGAACCCTCTCCAGCTTCAGCACATCCTTTCTAAGATATGGGACCCAAACCTGCTCACAATACTCCAAGTGAGGCCTCACCAGGCCTTTATAAAATCTCAACATTACATCCTTACTTTTATATTCTAGTCCTCTTTAAATGAATGCTAACATTGCATTTGCCTTCCCCATCACAGACTCAACCTGCAAATGACTATTTAGGGGATCCTGCACATAAAATCCCGAGTCCCTTCACAGCTCAGATTTTTGTATTTTCTCTCCATTTAGAAAATAGTTAATTCTTTCTTTGCTTCTGCCAGAATGCATGACCATACACTTCCCAACACTTTATTCCATCTTCCATCTCTTTACACATTTTCCTAATCTGTCTAAGTCCTTTTGCAGCCAATGTGTTTCCTCAAAACCACCTGCCCCTCCACCTATCTTCATATCATCTGCGAACTTTGCAACAAAGCCATCAATTCCATCATCCAAACCATTCACATATAATGTAAAAATAATCAATCTCAACACAGACCTCTGTGGAACACCACTACACACCAGCAGCCAGCCAGAAAGAGCTCCAGTTATTTCTACTCTTTGCCTCCTGCCAATCAGCCACTGCTACAATCTTTCCTTAAATACCATGGGTTGTAGCTTGTTAAGCAGCCTCATGTGTGGTACCTTCTCAAAGGCCTTCTGAAAATCCAAGTACACACATCAACAGATTCTCCTTTCTGTTTGTTATTTCTTCAAAAAGTTCCAACAGATCTGTCAGCAAAGAATTACCCTTGAGGAAGCCACACTGGCTATGGACTATTTTAACATGTGCCTCCAAGAACCCTGAGAACTCATCCTTAATAATCAACTTCAACATCTTCCCAACCACTGAGGTCAGACTAACTGGCCTATAGTTTCCATCCTTCTGCCTCTCTCCCTTCTTGAAGAGCAGAGTGACATTTGCAATTTTCTAGTCTTCTGGAACCATTCAAGAATCTAGTAATTCTTGAAAGATCATTACTAATACCCCCACAATCTCTTCAGCCACCTCTCAGAATCCTGGGTGTACACCAACCGGTGCAGGAGACTAATTTACATTCAGAACTTTCAGTTCCCCAAGAACCTTCTGGGTAGTTATAGTAACTTCACACACTTCATTACCCCCGGCACCCGGAACTTCCACCATACTGCCAGTGTCTTCCACTATGAAACCTGATGCAAAATATTTATTCACTTTGTCCATCATTTCATTGTCCCCCATTACAACCTCTCCAGCATCGTTTTCCAGCAGTCTGATATCCACTCTCACCTCTCTTTTACACTTTATGTATCTGAAGAAACTTTTGGCATCTTCTTAAATATTACTGGCTGGCTTATTTTCGTATTCTATTTCTACCTTAGTGACTTTTTAGTTGCATTCTGTTGGTTTATAAAAAACTTCCTAATCCTCTAACTTCTCTCTAATATGCTCTCTCTTTGACTTTTATGTTGGCTTTGACTTCTCTTGTTAGCCATGGTTGTGTCATCTTTCCTTTAGAATACTTCTTCCTTTTTGGGATGTATATATCCTGTACCTTCTGAATTGCTTCCAAGAAATTCCAGCTATTTCTGCTCTGCCATCATCCCTGCCAGTGTCTTTTCCAATTAACTCTGGCCAACTCCTCTCTCACACCTCTGTAATTCTTTTTATTCAACTGTAATACTGATACATCTGACTTTAGCTTCTCCTTCTCAAATTTCAGGGTGAATTTGATCATATCATTTTACCTTAAGCTTTCTAATCAATTCCAGTTCATTGCACAACACCTAATCCAGAATATCTGATCCCCTAGTGGGCTCAACCACGAGCTGCTCTAAAAAGCCATCTCCTAGGTACTTTAGAAATTCTCCCTCTTGTAATCCAGCACCAACCTGATTTTCCCAATCTACCTGCATATTGAAATCCCCCATTCAAACAGAACATCTTATGTCTGGTATTTACCCTTCTCAATTTTGTCACACCATGTTCAACCTTTTGATTCCTAACTTTGTCTGAGGTCTTATCAACATCTGCCTTCACAATCTCTCCACTAACTGTTCTGGCACTCTGGTTCCCATACCCCTGCACTCCTAGTTTAAACCCCTCTGTGCAGCATTAACAAACATTCCTGCTAGGGTATTAGCCCCCCTCCAATTCAGGTGCAAACCGTTCCTTCTGTACAGGCCCCATCTTTCCTGGAAGAGAGCCCAATGATCCAAAAATCTTTTTCCCTTCCTCCTATACCAAATCTTTAGCCACATATTAAATTGTATAATCTTCCTAGTTCTGGCCTCAATGGCATGTGGCACGGGTAGCAATCCTGAGATCACAACGCCAGAGGTCCTGCCCTTTAACTTAGCACCTAACTCCCTACGCAGAACCTCATTACTCGTCCTACCCATGTCATTGGTAACTACATGGACCACGACTTCTGGCTGTTCTCCCTCCTACTTAAGAATGTCAAGGACTCGATCCAAGATATCCCAGACCTGGGAATCCAGGAGGCAAAATACTATCCAGGAATCTCATTCTTTCCCACAGATCCTTCTGTCTGTTCCCCTAACTAACGAATCCCCTATCACCACAGCATTCCTCTTCTTTCCCTTCCCTTCTGAGTCACAGAGGCAGACTCAGTACCAGAGACCTGACCATTGAGACTTTCCTCTGTTAGGTTATTCCCCCCCTCCACCCCCTGACAGTATCCAAGTTGATATACCAGTTGTTGAGGGGGTGGCTACAGGGGTACTCTGCACTGGCCCCTTAACCTCCTTTCCCTTCCTGACCGTCACCCAGTTTCCCGCATCTTGCACCTTGAGTGTGACTACCTCTCTATATGTCATATCTATCACCCCTTCAGCCCCCTGAATGATCTACAGTTCATCCAGTTCCAGCTCCAACCCATTACTGCGGTTGGCTAGAAGCTGCAGCTGGATGCACTTGTTGCAGTTGTATTGGTCAGGGACACTGGAGGTCTCCCTGCCTTCTCACATCCTGCAAAAGGAGTATTGCACTATCCTGCCTGGCACCTTTACTGTCCTAGCTGAGCGGATATAAAAAATGAGAAGGGAAAATCAAGCTTTTCTCTCCTTTGCTTTCTCTGAGTGAAGCCTCTCTTCGATGAAGTCTCGAAGAGCTGAAGCCTTAAGATCACCACTCCATGTCCACTCAGATGATGGCTGCTACGATGATTGCCATTGTGTTTCCTTAATTTGCTCTTACTAATCAATCCCAAATGCCTCACTTTGATCGAAGGCTGTAGACAGTGAGGATGACAATCAGGAATTACAGTGGGTTTTTGATCAACTAAGTAAGTGGGCCAAGGAATGGCAAACGGAATTTAACTGGGATCAGTGCCAATTGTTGCATTTTAGAAAGACAAACTTTAACAGTAAATGGTAGGGCTCTGGGGTATGTTGTAGAACAGACAAACCTAGGGGTACATGTACATAGTACTTTGAAAGTGGTGACACAGTTAGACAGGGTGGTGAAGTACACTGGCCTTCACCAGTCAGGGGCATATATGATGACATGATGCTGTTCTGCAAGACATTGCTGAGACCATACTGGAGTATTATGTTTGGATTTGGTCACCTACTGTAAGAAAGATGCCATTAAACCGGAAAGAGTGCAGAAAAGATTTATGAGGATGTTGCCAGGACTCCAGGGAAGACAGGGAGAGGTTGGGCAGGCTAGGACTTTATTCCTTGAATCGTAGAAGACTGAGGTGTGATCTTATAGATATGTATAAAATCATGAGGGGCATAGATAGGGTGAAAGCACATCAGCTTTTTCCCAGGGTTAGAGAGTATAGGCTTAAATTGAGAAGGAAAACAAATAATAAGTTGCCTGAGTGACAATGTTTTCACACCCAGGGTGTATAACTGTATATAGAACAAGCTGAAAGGGGAAGTGGATAAGGCATGTATTTTTACTGTAGATGTCACAATCACTTCCTCTTTCAGCTTAAAAAATATTTAGATAGATATGTGGATAGGAAAGGTTTAGGGGGTCAAACATAGAACTAATGGGTCTTGCATAAATGATGGCCATCTTGAGTTGACATGGTCAAGATGGGCCAAAGGACTGTATGTCTCTATAACCTCATAAAAGCACTATCTAAATGAAACATGTAACTGTGTGCTCTAACCTGGTAATTTTAACCCCTATCCTTCTCTCTTTTTCCATTTCCCATTCTGGCTACTAGCTTATCCCTTTTCTCCTCACTTGTCTGTCTCCTCCCTCTGATGTCCTTCCTTCTTGCTTTTCTCCCATGGTCCACACTCTTCTATCAGACTTCTTCCTTGGCCATTTGCTTCTACTCATCACCTCCCAGCTTCTCACTTCATCACCCCTTCTCCCCATCCACCTATTTTCCCCATCACCTGGCTTCACCTATCACCTGCCCAACTTCTCATTTCATCACCCCCCCTCCCCATCCACCTATCTTCCCCATCACCTGGCTTCACCTATCACCTGCCCAACTTCTCATTTCATCACCCCTCTCCCCAACCACCTATCTTCCAGCTGTTCTCCTTCTCATCCTTCCACTTTCTTATTTTGGCTTCTCCCCATCCTTCCAGTCCTGATGAAGGGTGTCAGCCCAAAAGGTCGGCTGTTTATTCCCCTCCATAAATACTGCCTGAGCCTCTGAGTTCCTTCAGCATTTTGTGTGTGCTGCTCTGGATTTCCAGCTTAACTGTAGGATTGTTCAGTTTTACTGTTGAAGCAGTGTGTAAGCCAGATGATGAATGTGAGAAGTGCCCTTAAGTTAAAACAGTCTGCTGGAGGAACTCAATGTGGGCTGATACTGGGTTTAAACACAAAACATCGACCATTCCTTTCCTCTACTGATGCTGCTCAACCTGTAGAGTTCCTCTAGCCGATTGATTGTAGCTTCATAGCATCTGTAGTCTCTTGTGTCTCCAGTATCCCCAGTTCCCTGGCTGGCCCTGTTGATGAAACATCATAGATCTCAAATGTCATATCTGTTTCCCCCATCATAGATGCTGACTGATCAACTCAGCCTCTCTTAGCACTAAGTTACAGAGTTATACAGTATAGAAGTAAGTGTGTTGGCCCAAGCAATTCATGCCAGTCGAACTTGCATGCGTATGGTCTCTGCTCTCCTCATTTCCCTTCCCTGTTCCATGCTCCACTCTCCTCTCCTAGAAGATTTCATCATCTTCAGGTCTTTGTTACTTCTGTCTATCACCTCTCAGCTTCTGGTGTCATTCCCACTCTCCCTCTCCCTCACCTGGATCCCCCTGTCACCTGTTGGACCTTGCTCTACCCCTTCCATCCCCCACTTTATAGTCTTCCCTCTATTTTTCAGTCCAAATGAAGGATCTGAATCCAAAAATTCCATTTCCCACCACAGAAGCTACCTGATCCACCAAGTTTCTCCAGCATTTGTGTATTACTTGATATCCTAGTTGTCCGCCGTACTACCAATTCTGGTGTCATCCACAAACTCACAAACCACACCGACTACGTTCTCTTCCAGGTCACTAATCTTCTGTTTGAATTTTGATTTCCTTTTCTACCACAAAGCCTGGTTCTACTTTTACGGTGCATTAGAAGATTGGGTAGTGTGGCCGCAGTACGATTGCACCTTTAGGTAGGGCCCTGCTTTGAAATGCTTATGCAGTTTAGAATCTGTAAAAATAGTTTTTTTTTACAAAATAAGAGAACAGTAAATGTTTATCGTGTTCCCGGACCTGAATGTTTACACTCCTTACTCTGGTATTTCCCGTCTGAAAGACATGCACTTTTCCTTGTTTCATATTTGAGAAACTAAAAATAAAACTAAAATATAGAAATGGTGGTAAAATGATAGGATTTTTAAATTATTGTAAAGTTTTCTAATAACATTATTTTTCATTATCTTGATAAAGATAAGCATTATTAGAAGAAAAAGTAGACAAAATAATTTCTACATATTTAGTGCTATTTACCTTCACCAGGGCCTCACTGAGTATATGATTGTGGCCGTGTATTCCTTTTGATGCATCTTTTCTCAGTTCGCTTCACCATAACTGTGTGTTGAAAATAATATAAAATACCTTAAAAATGATTAACATTTCTTGTGCAGGTTTTCTCTTAGTAAATTGGTATTATTGGATTTATTTTTCAGCTCAGGCTGGTAAAACCTGAGATACGGACATAGCCAAGCACGCTCATTTCTCAATAGTAGGAACTTTCGGACTATTCTAGTGGTGTTTAAGATTGTGGTATTCTGAAGATTTACATAAATGTTGCTGTGTAGTTTTACTAAGTAGATTGGGAGATGGCTTCGCCAAGCATCTATGCTCTGTCCGCCAGAACAAGCAGGATCTCCCAGTGGCCACCCATTTTAATTCCATTTCCCATTCCCATTCCAATGTGTCCATGCATGTCCTCCTCCACTGTCATGATGAGGCTACACTTAGGTTGGAGGAATAACACTTTATATTCCGTTTAGGTAGCCTCCAACCTGATGGCATGAACATCAATTTCTCAAACTTCTGGTAATGCCCCCCCCACCCACCCCCTTCACCATTTCCCATCCCCTATCCCCTCTCTCACCTCTCTCACCTTATCTCCTTACCCACCCATCGCCTCCCTCTGGTGCTCCTCCCCCACTTTTTCTTTCTTCTATGGCCTATCTTTTTCACCAATCAACTTCCGACCCCTTTATTTCATTCCTCACCCTCCAGGTTTTACTTATCACCTGGTTTTCTCTCCCTGACCACCCCCCCCCCAAACTTTGCAGCCTTTTAAATCTACTCCTCAGTTTTTTTTTCTCCAGTCCGACTGAAATGTTTTGTCCTGAAACATCAACTGTACTCTTTTCCTATATGACGCCTGGCCTGCTGAGTTCCTCTAGCATCTTGTGTGTATTGCTCGGATTTCCAGCATCTGCAGATTTTCTCTTGGCTATGTAGTCCTAATTGTTTAATGCTTTCATGTAGTGACTTTGGGATGATGCCAGTTGTTGGTATTACTATTGGGACAATGTATACCCTGAAGAAGGGTCTCGGCCCGAAATGTCGACTGTTTACCCCTTTCCATAGATGCTGTCTGAGCTGCTGAATTCCTCCAGCATTTTGTTTGCGTTGCTTTGGATCTCCATCTGTAGACTTTCTCGTGTATCTTACACTTTCCTCTTTTAATTTAGCATATTTCTGGTGTTTTTCACATACTGATTTCTGTATGTTATGTGTGTTTGGAATGGCTATAACCATTAAGTAAGTTGTTCTGGCTTGTTTAACCTGCAATATTATATCCAGATGGTTATTATGGATTGCCCTATCTGTAATAGAGGATTGGTTATTAGATAATTTGGAGGACTCCGACTCTAAAACTGGATCAGGCTTGTATTTATAGTCAGGTATGGTGTCTTTTATGAGTTTGTATTTTAAAGCAAGATTTTGGTGAATGATGTTTGTCACTTGATTGTGCCTGTGCAAGTAATCAGATTGAGTTAAACTGCTACAGGATCCTGTAATGTGTTGGATTGTTACTGGTTTCTCTTGGCATTCTCTGTATTATTATTATTATTATTATTATTATTATTATTATTATCATGATTGTCACATGTAAAACAGGAAAACAAAACTATTTTGCATGCAATCCATCCAGATTAGATCATCACATCACATTGAGGTAGTACAAGGGATAACAATACAAACCATAGGATAAAGTGTTATAGGAACAGTGCAGTGCTACAGACAACAAGGTGCAAGGTCATGGCAAGGTAGACTGTGAAATTAAGAGCCCATTTTATTGTATTTATAGACCATTCAATCATCTCATAATAGTGGGGCAGAAGCTGTCCTTGAGCCTGGTGCTACATGGTGGTTTTCAAGCTTTTCTATCTTCTGCCTGATGGGAGGGGGGTGCAGGTGAGACTTTTGATTACAAGTAAACCTGAAGATGCTGGAAATCCAAGCAACACACACAAAATGCTGGAGGAACTCAGCAGGCCAGGCAGCATCTATGTAAAAGAGTTAACAGATGTTGTTTGGACCGAGACCCTTCATCGGGATCTTTGATTAAATTGGCTGCTTTATCGAAGCAGGAAGTAAGAGCAGACAGAGTCTATAGCAGGGGAGGCTGGTTTCAGTAATGTGTTGAATTGTGTCCACGACTTTCTATGGTTTTTGTCAGTCTCTGGCAGAGCAGTTGCTGTGCAAACTCTTGATGCATCTGGATAAAATGCTTTCTGTGATGCACCTATAAATATTGGTGAGGGTGAGTGGGGATATGTCAAATTTCTTTAGCCTCCTAGGAAAATAGACATGCTGGAGCACTTTCTTGGCTGAATCAGGACAGGCTATTGGTGATATTCACTCCTTGGACCTTGAAGCTCTCAACTCTCTTGACCTCAGCAGAGTTGATGTAAACAGGAGCATGTGCCCTGCCCCTTCCTTTTTTTTAAATTAGTATTTTTATGCATTTTCTACAATGTTACAGATGAAAAAAAAACCCCAATCAAAATGAGGAACATTAATACAGTGCAAAAATAAACATACAATAATAATATAATACAAAAAAAGATAATTGAGAAAGCACCCAAATTGAAGACATGCAAAATTAGTATCCTCCCCAAGCCCCGCAACAAAAAAGAACTCCAGACCAACCACAATACAATATAGAGAATATAAATCAGGACATTCAAATCCCCCAAACTGTAAATACTCTTAAAAACATAAGATATTAATGCCTACTACCAAAAAAAAGGAGCTGAAAGCAAGGGACCGAAAAAAAAACCTTAGTTAAGAGGAAGGTTATGAAAGTACTCAATAAAAGGTCCCCAGACCTTATGGAACTTTATATCCAAATTAAGAACTGAATAATGGATTTTTTCAAAGTCTAAGCAGGACATAATATCATTAAGTCATTGAGCATGCGTGGGTGGGGCAACATCCCTCCATCTAAGGAGGATTAAACATCTAGCCAGGAGAGAAGCAAAAGATAATATTCGACACTTAGACGAACTCAAACATAAATCTGTCTCACCCAAAAAACCAAACAGAGCAATTAAAGGGTTAGGTTCTAGGTGGTGATTCAGAATATAAGATAAAGTTATGAAGACATCTTTCCAAAATTTCTCCAGGCTAGGACAGAACCAGTACATATGAATAAGAGAGGCCTCGCCCCTTTTGCATTTATCACAAAGAGGACTAATATTAGGGTAAAATCGAGATAGTTTAGATTTAGACATATGGGCTCTATGAACAATCTTAAACTGTAAAAGGCAATGGTGAGCACAAAGCGAGGTTGAATTAACCGATTTGAGAATCGAGTCCCAAGTCTCATCAGATAAGGAGATATTTAAATCATGTTCCCAAGCCATTCTAATTCTATCCGCAGGGGCAAGTCGTAAGAATGCTAATTTATCATGAATAAATGATATTAAGCCTTTACCCAGTGGATTAATAGAACGAAAGAAATCCATAACATTTTTCTCAGGCATTTCAGGGAAGTTAGGAATTAAAGGATTAATAAAGTATCTAATTTGGAGATATCTAAAAAAATGGGCATTAGGCAGATTGAACTTAGCAGAGAGCTGTTGAAAAGATGCGAAGCGATTATCAATAAAAAGATCTTCAAAATGTCTAATGCCCTTCCTATACCAATCATGGAATGCTGAATCATACGTAGTAGGTAAAAACAGGTGATTATGTAAGATAGGGCTAGAAAAGGAAAAACCATAGAAACCATAAAATGTCCTAAACTGAGCCCATATACGCAAAGTGTGCCTAACAAGAGGATTAACAATTAATCTGGACAAACTACTAGGGAGTACAGAGCCAAGAAGTGCAGAAATAGATAGACCTTTAGTGGAACTCAACTCCATTGCCACCCAATTAGGGCACTTGGGTTGGCCATGGAAAAAAGACCAAAAGGTAGCACAGCGTATATTGGCTGCCCAATAATATAAACGAAAGTTAGGTAAAGCCATGCCACCCTCTTTTTTAGATTTTTGCAGATAAACTTTATTAATTCTAGAACGCTTATTCTTCCACAGAAATGACAAAATAATAGAGTTTAAGGAATCAAAAAAAGATTTAGGAATAAAAATTGGGATTGATTGAAATAAATATAAAAATTTAGGGAGAACATACATTTTAACAACATTAATATGACCTACCAAAGACATAGATAGAGGTGACCATTGTAACAGACTCTGTTTTATAGCATATGGAAGATTGGCAAAATTTTCAATAAAAAGATCTTTAAACTTCCTTGTGATTGTAATCCCAAGATAAGTAAATTGATTATGAACTACTTTAAAAGGGAGGTCATGAAATGTTAATTCTTGTGCTTCTTTATTAATTGGGAAAAGTTCACTCTTATGTAAATTAAGTTTATAGCCAGAAAACTGGCTAAACTGATCAAAAAGTGAAAACATTGGAGGTAAGGATGTAGACGGATTTGAAAGAAAAAGTAATAAGTCATCAGCATAAAGAGAAACTTTGTGCTCAACACCCCCCCCTCCAAATCCCGGTCAGTTCAGGACAGTTTTGAAATGCTATCGCCAAAGGTTCTACAGCCAAATCAAAGAGAAAGGGACTTAAAGGGCATCCCTGACGGGTGCCACGTTTGAGGTTAACTAACTGGGAATTCTGAAAATTAGTCAAAACAGAAGCAGTGGGACACAGATACAGCAATTTGATCCAAGAGATAAAAATTTGACCAAGGTCAAATTTTTCTAAAACTGCAAAAAGGTAGTTCCACTCTATACGATCAAATGCTTTCTCCGCATTGAGGGAAATAACACATTCAGGAATCCCAGTTGAAGGTGAATATAAAATGTTAAATAAACACCAAATATTAAAAAAAGGAAGACGGTTTTTAATAAAACCAGTTTGATCATCAGAAATAATAGAGGGAATAACAGTTTCTAATCTGTAAGCCAAAACTTCGGCCAAAATTTTGACATCGACATTAAGCAAAGAAATTGGCCTATACGAAGAACACTCTGTTGGGTCTTTACCCTTTTTTAATAAAAGAATAATAGATGCCTCATTGAAAGAGGGTGGCAATTTACTGTAATTAAACGAGTCAGATAAAACTGAGAATAACTGAGGAGAAAGAAGTGAAGAGAATGATTTATAAAATTCTACGGGGAACCCATCAGGTCCAGGAGATTTCCCTGAAGACAATGCAGAAATTGCAAAGGATATTTCTTCTGATGATATAGGCGCATTAAGTTTGGCTTTAAAATCAGATGAAAGCGAAGGGATATTCAAATTGTTTAAAAAATGATCAACGGAGATATTCTCATTCAGAGATTCAGAGGAATAAAGTCGAGAATAAAATTTTTTAAATGCGTCATTGATTTCTAAGTGATCCGATGTAAAGTCTCCATTCTCCTTCCGGAGCTTTGTAATATGTTGTTTAGCTTTGGAATGCCTCATCTGATTGGCTAGAAATTTACCAGATTTGTCACCATGAATATAGAAGCGACTCTTACTTTCAAGAAGTTGGTGTTCAACAGGTTGGGTAGACAAAAGATTAAATTTAGTTTGAAGTTCTACAGGCTTCTTGTATAATTCAGGATTCTTAGTTTGAGCATACAGTTGATCTAATTCTTTAATCTGATTAATGAGGTCTTAGTTTGAGCATACAGTTGATGCCCTGCTCCTTCCTGAAGTCAATAATTAGCTCTTTGGTTTTGCTGACATTGAGGGAAGGTTTGTTGCTGTGACATCTTGTCATTAGGTTCTCAATCTCCTTCTGGTGTTCCAGTTCATGGTTATTTGAGATGTGGCCCATCACGGTGCTGTCATCTGCACCTTTGTGGAAAGAATTAGAGCAGACTTAAGTCACTGAGCCACAGGGAGTAGATTAGATGATGCAGCTTTGTGGGGCAGTTGTCTTGAGGATAATTGTATTAGTATTGGTTTATTATTGTTATATGTACCAAGATACAGTGAAAAGCTTGTCTCGCATACTGTTTGTACAGATCAAATCATTACACAGTGTATTGAGCTGGAACAAGGTAAAACAATAACAATGCAGAATAAAGTGAAGAAGTTACCTAAAGAGTGCCATGCAGATAAACAATAAAAAGCAAGGTCATAACGCGGTAGATTGCGAGGCCAAGCATCCATCTTACTGTACAAGAGGTCCATTCTGGAGTCCGACAACAGTGGGACAGAAGCTGTCCTTAAACCTGGTGGTTTGTGCTTTCAGGCTTTTGTATCTTCGTCTCAATGGGGGAAGGGAGAAGAGAGAATGTCCAAGGGGGGTGGGGGTCTTACAAAATCAAAAAAAAAAATGCAGATGCTGGAAAGCTAAGAGAAAAACAGAAAATATTGGAAACACTCAGCAGGTCAGGATGCACCTGTGGTATTGAGTTGATCTAAATGATTGATTGTATCGGTGTAAAAAGACAAGTCCGTCATCAATAGGGCCAATAAAGGGATTTCACACAGCTTAAATCCTTCTCAGCTGACTTGTATTCTGTGCCTTTGTAAATATGTGCTGGTAATAATGAAAGATGATAAGGATCATGATGAACGGTTTATATTGTGTAAAGTGAAACAGAAAATGAGACAAATATCCAATGGTTCACTATCTGTATAAGAAAAAAATAACCAGAGAGATAATATTTCATGCTAATGATATTTCAGGAAAAAAATAAGATTTAAGTTGTGCAGAGGGCAGGGGACAATAGCAGAAAAAAATTGTGGAGGATCTATGATACTGTGAAGGGCAGAAGGAATTGATTGAGAAAAACACCATTCGATCATGGCAGATTATTATCCGTCTCAAACCCATTCTCAATAACCTTTGTCACCTTTAATAATCAAGAAACTATCAACCACCACTTTAAATATACCCAATATACTTGGCCTCCACAGCTGTCCTTGACAATGAATTCTATGCCTTTACAACCAGCCCTGGCTCTCATATTCTCTGTGTAACACTTTGTGTAAAAAACCTACCTCTGACATCTCCATTCACTATAATTTCCTCCAATCCCTTTAAAATTATGTCCCTCATTTCTACCCTGGGAAAAAGGTCTCTGGCTGTCCACTCGATGTATGCCTCTATTTCTTAGGAAACTAGCAACACATATGGGGATGTTCTAGGTACAGCCTGCATTTGTTATCTAACACATTGAAAAGTCATGCTGTTTTTTTACACCACTGCAGCCTGTATGACATTGGTGTATAGGTGGGACGTCAGAGATTAGTTTTTTAACACAGGCAGGGGTGGGTGCATGGAACGCCCTGCCATGGGGGGTGTAGATACATTAGGGGTATTTAAGAAACTTTTAGGTAGGAACATGCATGACAAAAAATGGAGGGCCATGTATGGGGGAAAGGGTTAGATTGATGTTAGAGTAGGTTAAAAAGTTCTACAACATCGTGGGCTGAGGGCCTGGAATGTGCTGTTGAGTTTTATCTCGTAGAAATTGATACATATGAAGGGTCTTGACCCCAAATGTCATCTGTGCATTTCTCTCCATGAATGCTGCCTGACCCACTGAGCTCCTTTAAAAAATGTGTTTTATTTTCACTGTTACTCCCAAAAAATAATAATGTGTGAAATCTAAAAAGATATAGAAAATATTTCATGGTTGAGTAGTCATCTTAGAATTCTTGTCATGGTGAGTAGTCTTCTCTGAAATAGTAATGCCCAGGAATTTAAAGTTGCTAACCCTTTTAACCTCTGACCCTCTGATGAAGACTGCATCATGGACCTCTGGTTTCCCTCTCCTGAAGTCTACAATCAGTTCCTTAGTCTTGCTGACATTGAATGAGAGGTTGTTGTTATGACACCACTCAGTGAAATTTTCCATCTCCCTCCTGCAAGCTGAATCATCACCATCATTGATACTGCCCACAACATTGGTGTCATCTGCAAACTTGAATACGGTGTTGGAGCTGTGCTTAGCCACAGGTATAAAGCGAGTAGAGCAGAGGGCTTAGCACACAGCCCTGTTCTGCAACAGTTGCTGATGGAGACTGTGGAGGAGATGTTTTTTGCCAATCTGAACTGACTGGGGTTTGCAAGTGAGGAAATTGAGAATCCAATTGCACAAGGAGGTGTTTGAGGGCAAGGTCTTGGCTTATTGATTACGTTTTGAAGAGACGATGGTATTGACTGCTGAGCAGTAGCCAATAAAGAGCATCCTGATGTATGCACCTTTGCTGTCCAGATGTTCCAGGGTTGTGTGAAGAGCCATTGAGATGGCTTATGCTGTGGACCTGTTCTGATAAGCAAATTGGAGTAAATCCAAGTTGCCTCCAGGAAGGAGCTGAAATGTTCTATCTCCAGCTTCTCAAAACACTTCATCACTGTGGAGGTAAGTGCCACTGGGCAATCGTCATTGAGGAAGGTTGCCACACTCTTCTTAAGCGCTGGTATAATTGTATCCTCCTTGAAGTGTCTGGGTACCACACACTGTGGAGCAAGAGGTTAAAGAGCTCTGAGAACACGCCAGCCGGTTGGTCAGCACAGCTCTTCAGTACGTCTGGGTACCTTGTCTGGTCCAGGTGCTTTCCTCAGATTCATCCTCCTGAAGGCATGTCAGCTTCAGATACTGAGATCAAAGGGTCACCAGGAGATGTAGGGGTTCACGATGGCTCCTCCATGTTCTGATGGTCAAAGTGAGCACAGTAGGCACTGAGCTCATCTGGAAGCAATGCCCTGTTGTTCTCCATGTCGCTGTTGTATGAAAGTAGCACCCATCATCAGAGATCCTCAGCATCTAGGCCATGCACCTTTCTTGCTGCTGCCATCAGGTAGAAGGTACAGGAGCCTTAGGCACCATCAGATTCAGGAACAGTTACTACCCCTCAACCATCAGGCTCCTGAACTATAGGGGATAACTACACTCACTTGCCCATCCATTGAGATGTCCCCACAACCAATGATCTCTCTTTAAGGACTCTTTATCTTGTTATTTCATATTCTTGTTATTTATTGCAAACTATTTATATTTGCATTTGCACAGTTTATTGTCTTCTGGTTGATCTTTCATTGATTCTGTTATAGTTACTATTCTATACATTTGCTGAGTATGCCCACAGGAAATTGAATCTTAGGGTGGTATGTGGCATACTGTATATGCAGAACAATAATAAAATTTGCTTTGAATTTTTCTGGGGAAGTTGCAGTCTGTGTATCCAGAATGGGAAGGTGCTGACACTATAGGAACGATACCCGCAAAACAAAATATCTGAGCATATCGTCAATCAAGATGCCACTGAGTTGCGGTCTCTGTTGAGGCTGGGGCTCAGACTTACTTGTTTTTTAAATTTGCAGGGATGACTTCGGAGACAGAGAGGGGAGTTAGGGGTCAGGTTAGGGTTTATGGACAGTATTGAGGGGGAGTTAAAGTTCAGGTTAGGGTCTGTGGAGCTCTGCTCTGTGTTCGAAGTTCAGCCATGTTACTGGGCGATGAAGGGTATCTGGGGATTAGGGCTTCACTCCAGCGATTTGGGCATTGCTGCTCCACTTCGCAGTTTATGTCCAGCGATGTGGACGTGTGGACAAAGGACATCCGAAGACTAGGCCTCCATTCCTTGCTTCAAGTACAGCAATGCAGGTGTTGCTGCTCTGCTCCGCGCTCAAATTCCAGACGTGGATGTGGAGGCAAAGGATATCCAACCACCAGGACTCCACTCTGGGCTTGAAGGCCAGCGATGTGGACGGGTGGCGAAGGACATCCGTGGACTGTCCCAAGGTCAGATGTCCATGCGAGCAGGAGGCACGAGGGCCAATCGCTTTGCACACTCGAGGTTCGATCCTGGAGGTCAAGGTCCTGTCATTGTCTGGTCTGGGGGTCAACACCAAAGATCAAAGCTCAGAGGTTGAAACCTGGAGACGGGAGGACTGTCTGCATGTGTGAGTTGGTGAGAGGGCGAAAAGGGGATTACTTTGCTGTTGTTATTTTGTTTCTTGTGTTCGGTATAGTTCTGCTTATGGGCATACTATGCTGGCACTGGAATGTGTACTGACACTTACAGCTGCCCCAGCACGTTCCCAGGTGTGTCGGTTGTTAACACACTCAGTACATTTCATTGTGTGTTTCAATTTATATGTGATAAATACATCTGAATCTGAGATACATTGTGCCAATATCATTGTGTCTCTTTGGGTATTACAAAGACTTCACAGCACAAGATTCCGCCCAAATGGTCTGTGTAGCTCTTCCTACTCCAGGTGAGGTTCCAACCACCTTATTTTGAACCATCCTACCTGCTGAAAAAGTAGTTGATGCTTTCCCAGCGTATATGACAAATAACCTCTCCTCGGGCTTCCAGCTGGGTTCAGGTATCGATTGTAACTGACGTTTCGATGAAAAACTCTGCCATCTTCTCCACGGACTATAGGGGTATAACTATCACTGGACTAGACATACCCAGGCATCATCCCTGAAGAAGACGGCAGAGTTTGTCATCAAAACGTTGGTTGTAATCGATACCTGTACCCGGCTGGAAGACCGAGAAGAGTTTATTCACCCTATCTGCTCTTTCTCCTTGATTTCTCCTTCTCCCTCATAAACCTATAAATAAATACTTGCCATTGTGTAGCAACTGAAAGTGGAGAATTCCCAGTGAGTCATTATGAAACTAGACATGGTGACTTGTGCTGCAATGATCTATGTTTGGTTCTAAACTTTGCCCTTTGTTCTCAGCTGTTAAACTCTATGCCGATTATAACAAATTACTTTTAATTTCTACTGCACTGAAAGCAGGTGAACTGCCTCCTTGTAGGTCTACCAAAGTCACGGGGACTGCAGTGCCTTAAGAAGGCAGCAAGGCTTCTCAAGGTCAGAGGTTTAGGACCTTCACCCCAACTGGTCCCTGATGCCCTTTCCAAGCTAGACCTACTTGCCTACATTTGGCCTATAACCTTTCCAATCCACTTACCTGTCCAACTGTCTTTTAAAAATTGTTATTGTATCTTCCTTAACCAATCCCTCTGACAGCTCAGTCCACATAGATACAACCCCTTACGTGGAAAATGCCCCTCTCACCTATAATTCTTGATTCCCCTTCTATGGGGAAAGGGGCAAATTCACTGTACTCCCTCAATGGCTGTGTAATGAATTGATCAGTATGGCAAGCATTTCACTGTAACTAGATACATGTGATAGCAATAAATCAATTCCAGTTCCTCTGGGCATACGTGTCTTTACCAGAGGCACAGGTTTAGAATCAGAATCAGATATCACTGGCACGTGCCTTGAAATTTACTGCTTTGTGACAGCAGCACGGTGCAATACATAGTAAAACAAAACTATACGTTACAAAAAGGAAAATTAAATTAAATAAGTAGTGCAAAAAGAGCAAAAAGATAAGAGAGCAACACACACAAGATGCTGCAGGAACTCAGCAGGTCAGGCAGCATC